>NC_037684.1:12181378-12453548 GCF_003255815.1 Theropithecus gelada
TAGCAACTTAATAGATAAAAGGTAGTAGTTTTGTTTGTTTTCTAAGCCTTATTTGTTGACCAGTATAGGGGATGGTTAGTTTTTCGTTTGCCTTTGAATTATAGTAATGCTTCATAATAGATTGTCATCATTGTATTTTAGGTTTCTGCAGTTCTTTTTTGTGTGGAGGGGACAGAGTCTTGCTCAGTCATCCAGGGTGGAGTGCAGTGGTGCACTCTCTGTTCACTGTAATCTCTGCCTTCCAGGTTTAAGTGATTCTCATGTCTCAGCCTCCCCAGTAGCTGGAATTACAGGCGTGCACCACTCCCTACCCAGCTTATTTTTGTGTTTTTAGTAGAGATAGAGTTTCGCCATGTTGGCCAGACTGGTCTTGAACTCCTGGCCTCAAGTGATCTGCCTGCCTTGGCCTCCCAAAGTGCTGAGATTACAGGTGCCTAGCCTGCAGTTCTTTTAATAAGTTAAAAACTCTTTTGACCAAGGTTATCAGACACATGGATAATATTCTCTGGGGGTAATAATGTTCTAAAATGTTCTAGTTACCAAGATGTAAGGTTGGTGAAGTTGGAGAGGTATAGTGTTGGCTTTAAGTCACTCTTTGTTTTGAACATCATTAATACTAAAGCTGTAAAATATGTTTATTCAAATGTTTCTGTTTACTATGCAGGCTTACAGTGGAACACCTCTAACAGAAGAAAAGGAGAAAATAGTCTGGGTCAGATTTGAAAATGCAGATTTAAATGGTATGGTTTTAACTTTTTTGGGACATATGAATTGTTTGTTTGGAGTACCTGATTCCAAAAAGAGAGCCTCTACTTTAGTCAGATTACTTTCTCTTACAGTAATTTTTCAGTTTTCAAAATAAAAGGTAGCATAACTACAGTACAGAAACTTTAGAACTAATATTGTGTAATAAGTCTTAAAGTAACTGTAACACAGTGTGTGTTAAACTTTGATGAAGTTAAAGTGAGTTAAAATTTTCTTAGGCAGAAAAATGGTTTTCTTAAAAAAGGAGTTTTTCATAGCTGCATAGTATTCCATGGTGTATATGTAGGGACATGGATGCAGCTGGAAACCATCATTCTTAGCAAACTATCACAAGAACAGAAAACCAAACACCGCATGTTCTCACTCATAGGTGGGAACTGAACAATGAGATCACTTGGACTCGGGAAGGGGAACATCACACACCGGGGCCTATCATGGGGAGGGGGGAGAGGGGAGGGATTGCACTGGGAGTTATACCTGATGTAAATGACGAGTTGATGGGTGCTGACGAGTTGATGGGTGCAGCACAGCAACATGGCACAAGTATACATATGTAACAAACCTGCACATTATGCACATGTACCCTAGAACTTAAAGTATAATAATAATAAAAAATAAATTAAAAAAAAAAAAAGGAGTTTTTCAAGTTTGGTCAGTTGTATAGGATTTATAACTGCAAAATCGTCATTAGTGTTGAACTTTCTAGGCTTGAAAATTGTTTTTCTCTGAACAGAATTTTATGCTAGTCCAAGTACTTCATATAAGTGGAATCATACAGTATTTGCCTTTTTGTAACTGGCATATTTCACTTAGCGTAATGTCCTCAACTTTCATCTATGTTGTAGCATGGGTCAGAATTTCCTTCCTTTTAAAGGCTGAATGAGGCAGGGCGCAGTGGCTCATACCAGTAATCCCAGCACTTTGGGAGGTTGAGGCAGGAGGGTCGCTTGATCTTACGAGTTCAAGACCAGCATAGCAACATAGCCTGTCTCTACAAAAAATTAAAAAATTAACTAGGCTTGGTTGTGTGTGCCTGTAGTTTCAGCTACTTAAGAGGCTGAGGTGGGAGGATTGCTTGAGCTTGGGAGGTCTAGGCTGCAGTGAGCCGAGATTGTGCCACTGCACTCTAGCCTGGGTGATGGAATGCAACCCTGTCTAAAAATAAATAAATAAATAAACTTAAATAAGTAAATAAAAACAATCATTTATAAAAGGCTGGATGGGCTGAGCACTGTGGCTCATGCTTGCCGTCCCAGCACTTTGGGAGGCTGAGGTGGGAGGATCACATGAGGTCAGGAGTTCAAGACCAGCCCGGCCAACATGGTGAAACCTCATCTCTACTAAAAATACAAAATTAGCCGGGCGTAGGGGCGCGCTCCTACAGTCCCAGCTACTTGGGAAGCTGAGGCAGGAGAATCACTTGAACCCAGGAGGTGGAGGTTGCAGTGAGCCAAAATCATGCCACTGCACTCCAGCCTGTGCGACAGAGCGAGACTTCGTCTCAAAAAAACAAAAAAACAAAACAAAAAAACAAACAAACAAAAAAACCGGAGTCTCACTCTGTCGCCCAGGCTGGAGTGCAGTGGCATGATCTTGGCTTACTGCAACCTGAGCCTCATGGGTTCAAGTGATTCTCCTGTCTCAGCCCCCTGAGTAGATGGGATTAAAGGCGCTCGCCATCACGCCCAGCTACTTTTTGTATTTTTAGTAGAGACGAGGTTTCACCATGTTGGCCAGGCTGGTCTCGTACTCCTGACCTCAGATGATTCACCCGCCTCGGCCTCCCAAAGTGTTGGGATTACAGGTGTGAGCCACTGCGCCCAGCCTCCTATCTCTTTGAGACTGTACTTTTGAGAATTGCTGGCTTATATAGTAATTTTGTTTTTAATGTTTTGAGGAACCACCATGGTTTTCCTCAGTGAATGTACCATTTTTCATTTCCACCAACAATGTACAAGGGTCCCGAAGTTTCCTCTCTCTCTTTTTTTTTGATAGTAGCCATCCTACTGGGACTGGGTTGTGGTTTTGATTTGGATTTCCCTAATGATTAGTAATGTTGAGCATCTTTTTATGTGCTTATTGGAATTCATTTAGCTTCTTTGGAGAAATGCCTCTTCAAGTCCATTGCCCATTTTTGAATTGTGTGGTTTTGTTTGTTTATTTAGTTTTAGGAGTTTTCTAAATATTCTGGGTATTAATTCCTTATTAGATATAAGATTTGAAAACATTTTCTCCTATTCTGTAAGTTGCCTTTTCCTCAAAGACTTTTCAAATATGAAGCCTTTTTTTCTTTTTAGAGCCACCGTCCAGGATGAGAAAGTCTGAGTGTCACTTTTACAGATTGGTTTCATATGAATTTGGGACTCTCTGTTAGCTTATTCTTTCAAATAATAACAATTTGTTGGGCCCTCTTTATGGAGAGTAAAACATTAATTTCTTTTTTTTTTTTGAGACGGAGTCTCTTTTTTTTTTTTTTTTTGAGACGGAGTCTCGCTCTGTCACCCAGGCTGGAGTGCAGTGGCCGGATCTCAGCTCACTGCAAGCTCCGCCTCCCGGGTTCACGCCATTCTCCGGCCTCAGCCTCCCAAGTAGCTGGGATTACAGGCGCCCGCCACCTCGCCCGGCTAGTTTTTTTGTATTTAATAGAGACGGGGTTTCACCGTGTTAGCCAGGATGGTCTCGATCTCCTGACCTCGTGATCCGCCCGTCTCGGCCTCCCAAAGTGCTGGGATTACAGGCTTGAGCCACCGCGCCCGGCCTCTACTTTCCATTTCTATGATTTTTAACTACTTTAGGGACCTCACCTAGGTAGAATAATAGATTATTTGCCTTTTTGTGATTGCCTTATTTCACTTAACATAATTTTCCCAAGGTTCATTCATGTTGTAGCACGTGTCAGAATTTTGTTCCTTTTTAAGGCTGAATCATGCTTCATTATATGTATATACGACTTTTTTTTTTTTTGAGATGGAGTCTCGCTCTGCCACCCAGCCTGGAGTGCAGTGGCGCAATCTCAGCTCACTGCAGCCTCCACCTCCCGGGTTTAAGCGATTCTTCTGCCTTGTCCTCATTAGCATCTGGGACTATAGGGATTTGCCAGCACACCCAGCTGACTTTTGTATTTTTAGTAGAGACGGGGTTTCACTATGTTAGCCAGGATGGTCTCTTGACCTTGTGGTCTGCCCGCCTCGGCCTCCCAAAGTGTTGGGGTTACAGGTGTGAGCCACCATGCCCAGCCTATACTGCATTTTATTTTATTCATTCATTTATTGAAAGACATTTGCATTGCTTCTACCTTTTGGCTTTGTGAACAATGCTGTAATGAACATGGGTGTACAAATATCTCTTCTAGTGGAATTGTATCATATGGCAATTCTTTTTTAAATTTTTTGAGGAACCACTATACTGTGTTCCTTAGGGGATTTTAAATTTTATTTTTAGAGACAGGGTCTCCCTGTGTCATTCAGGCTAGAATGCAGTGAAATGATCACAGCTCACTGCAACTTTGAACTGCTGGGCTCATGTGATCCTCCTGCCACAGCCTCCCAAGTAGCTAGCACTATAGGCACATGCCTCCATGCCCAGCTTATTTTTAAATTTTTTTGTAAAGATGAGGTCTTGCTATGCTGCCCAGGCTGATCTTGAACTACTGGCCTCAAGGAATCCTCCTGCCTCCGTCTCCTAAAGTGCTGGGATACAGGCATGAGCCACTATACTTGGGCTCATAGGGGATTTAAAAATAATCTACTCATGGATCTGGGAAGGATAGGGGCTTCACACTTTTAATCTTTGTCCACTTCTTGTCACTACTTCTTTCTGAATGTTTGCATCTCTTCTTTGACTTCTTTAACAAAGAGAGAGTTGGTGCAGTGGTTACTCAAAGCTCTTTATTCATACCTTTATGATTATATGATACAATCAAAGAGGAAAAAGTATTCATTAGGAGATCCGGATGGCTCAGTCTGAGTCACTCTCCCATTATTGGAATAGTTGCTGGGGCCAAGGATGTAGCACTAGAATTGCTCAGCTGGTCATGTGCCTATCCCTGTGCTTGATGGAGGATAAAATTAGTTACCAGAAAAGAGGGAGTTACAGAGTAGGAAGTGTGTGAGGTACGCAAAGGTAATAGCTGCTACAGCTTGCCCACATTAACATTCTGACATGTTTCTGTCAAATTCTCTAAACGTGAGAATATAGTTTGAATCCCAGACTACATCAAATCAAATTGATGCTGGTTTACTCTAGTATAATGGGAATCGCTTTCTAACCTGTGCAGTGAAATTCTTACCATCTCCTAATCCCATACTTCATACTTGGCCAGTTTTTTTTTTTTTTTGACAAGAGTCTCACTTTTTCACCCAGGCTGGAGTGCAGTGGCACACACCTGTAGTCCCAGCAGCTCAGGAGATTGAGGTAGGAGAATCGCTTGAGTCCAGGAGTTCTGTAGTCCCAGCAGCTCAGGAGATTGAGGTAGGAGAATCGCTTGAGTCCAGGAGTTCTGGGCTATAATGTGCTATGCCAACTGGGTGTCTGCACTAAATTCCGCATCAGTATGGTGACTTCCCAGGAGTGGGGAACCACCAGGTTGCCTAAGGAGGGGTGAACCAGCCCAGTTCAGAAATAGTTAAAACTCCCATGCTGATCAGTAGTGAGATTGCATCTGTGAATAGCCACTGCAGTCCAACCTGGGCAACATAGTGAGACCCCGTCTCTAAAAGAAAATGCTTATAAGCTTCTATTGCTCTAGAAGCTTGGGTCCCTTAGATCTGTGGGACAGCTACATGAAGATGCCTTCTAGACATCCTCAAGTAGGTATCCCATAGATGCCTCAAACTCTGATTTCTTTTCCCATCTAATTGTCTCTCCTTAGCAGCTGTGCACTGACCCTACTTACCTTTCAGGTCATTAAAGCCACAGAACTTTTCATGCCTCAGGATCTTTGCATAGGGGATCCTCTAGGTGAAGTGTTGTTTTCTGCTTCTATCATCATTTACCTTTTAGAGTGTACAAAAATGACTGGACAGGCTGGGCGCAGTGGCTCATGCCTGTAATCCCAGAACTTTGGGAGGCCAAGACGGGTAGATCACTTGAACCCAGGAGTTCAAGACCAGCCTGGGCAACATGGCAAAACCCCATCTCTACCAAAAAAAATACAAAACAAATTAGCTGGGTGTGGTGGTATGTCTCTGTAGTCCTAGCTACTCGAGAGGCTGAGGTGGGAGGATTGCTTCAGTCCAGGAGGTCGAGGCTTCAGTGAGCTGTGTTTGTGCCAGTGCACTTCAGACTGGGTGACAGGGCAAGACCCTATCTCTGAATGAATGAATGAATAAATGAGGGAGGGAAAGAGGGAAGGGAAGAAGGAAAAGAAAGAAGCAGGTTTGAGAAGAAAGATTCAGTTTTGGCTGGGCTTGGTGGCTCATGCCTGTAATCCCAGCATTTTGGCAGGTGGATCTCCTGAGGTCAAGAGTTCGAGACCAGCCTGGCCAACATGGTAAAACCCCGTCTCCACTAAAAATACAAAAAAAAAAAAAAAAAAAAAAAAAGCTGGGCATGGTGGCGGGTGCCCGTAATCCCAGCTACTTGGGAGGCTGAGGCAGGAGAATTGCTTGAACCCAGGAGGTGGAGGTTGCAGTGAGCTGAGATCGCACCACTGCNAAAAAAAAAAAAAAAAAAAAAAAAAAAAAAAAAAAAAGCTGGGCATGGTGGCGGGTGCCCGTAATCCCAGCTACTTGGGAGGCTGAGGCAGGAGAATTGCTTGAACCCAGGAGGTGGAGGTTGCAGTGAGCTGAGATCGCACCACTGCACTCCAGCCTGGGTGACGGAGTGAGACTCTGTCTCAAAAAAAAAAAAAAAAAAAAAGATTCGGTTTCACTTTACACCTTGACTTTTGAGGTGTGAGTAGAAATCCAGTATCCCTATCCTCCCACCAATTGCAAACAGTTTTCTAAGGAGAGAGCGTATACTGAGTGCAGTCATGGAAGATTCACAGGTAAGTTAAGACTGGACAAGTTTTTGAAGGATGGGTGAATCAAAGGAAGGGAGGACATTGTAGTTGGCTGAAACCATGCAAAAATGCTAGATGTCTCTATAGGAAAGACCGTAAAGTTCAGATTTAGACGTAGAATAGGAAAAAAGAAACCAGTAAAGAAAATAGGCGGGGTGCGGTGGCTCACACCTGTAATCCTAGCACTTTGGAAGGCTGAGGCGAGTGGATCACCTGAGGTCAGGAGTTCAAGACCAGCCTGGCCAACATGGTGAAACCCCATCTCTACTAAATAATACAAAAATTAGCTGGGTGTGGTGGTGGGCACCTGTAATCCCAGTTGCTTGGGAGGCTGAGGCAGAGAGAATTGCTTGAACCTGGGAGGCAGAGGTTGCAGTGAGCCGAGATTGCATAACTGCACTCCAGCCTTGGGGACAGAGCAAGACTCCGTCTCAAAAAAAAACAAAAAACAAACAAACAACAACAACAAAACAGGATTCCGTCTCAAAAATAAATAAATAAAACACAATTGATATGTCAGATTTGATGATGTACACAAAAGCACATAGAAACTTATAAACAACATTTATTTATTTGTTTATGAGATGGAGTCTCATTCTGTCCCTTAGGCTGGGGTATAGTGGCACAAACTTGACTCACTGCAACCTCTGCCTCCTGGGTTCAAGCAGTCCTCCTGCCTCAGCTTCCCAAGTAGCTAGGATTACAAGCATGCACCATCATGCCCAGCTAATTTTTGTATTTTTAGTAATTTTTGTATTTTAGTTTGAGCATGTTGGCCTGGCTGGTCTTGAACTCTTGACCTCAAGTGATCTGCCCACCTCGGCCTCCCAAGGTGTTGGGATTACAGGCGTGAACCACCACGCCTGGCCAAAAACACCATTTAAATGTCAGGTATAAAAATAATTATGCCCTAGGTACATAATTTTATAATGCTGAATTTTGCTGGGTGTGGAATCATGTGCTATTAACATTGTAACAGTGAATTCCTGTTGAAAGAAAATGGGCATTAAAGAATTACTGATGTATTAGCCATTTAATGGTTTTGATTTTTGTTTTTTGAAACCGAGTCTCGCTCTGTCGCCTAGGCTGGAGTGCAGTGGCGTGATCTCCACTCACTGCAAGCTCTGCCGCCTCCCAGGTTCACGGCATTCTCCTGCCTCAGCCTCCCTAGAAGCTGGGACTACTGGCGCCCGCCACCACACCCAGCTAATTTTTTTGTGTTTTTAATAGAGATGGGGTTTCACCATGTTCGCCAGGATGGTCTCGATCTCCTGACCTCGTGATCCACCCGCCTCGGCCTCCCAAAGTGTTAGGATTACAGGCGTGAGCCACCGCGCCCGGCCGGTTTTGATTTTTATGTTTAAGAGTAGGAAGTCACTAATGCGGGAGATGGAGGTAAAGAGGTATGCCATTATTTGTGTTTTTAAAAGAGCAGTTTGCTGCTGGGAGGTGGGGGTTGCAGTGAGCCAAGATCGAGCCACTGCACTCCAGCCTGGGTGACAGAGAAAGACTCCATCTCAAAAAAAAAAGAGCAGTTTTGGCTGGGCATGGTGGTTCACACCAGTAATCTCAGCACTTTGGGAGGCCAAGGTGGAGGACTGCTTGAGGTCAGAAATTTGAGACCAGCTTGGGCAACAGAGTGAAATCCCATCTCTACAAAAAAATAAAAAAATTAGCCAGGCATGGTGGTGCATACCTGTGGTCCCAGCTACATGGGAGGCTGAGGCAAGAGGATTGCTTGAGCTGAGGAGGTTAAGGCTGTAATGAGTCTTGTTTGTATCATTGTACTCCAGTTTGCACAACAGAGTGAGACACTGTCTCAAAAACAAAAACAAAAAAAAGCAGTTCAACTCTAATGTGAAGTTTGGTGAGCAGTGGTGGATGCAGGAAGCCATGTATGCTTTTGGAGTAGCTGTTGTAGCTGGGACAGGGTGGTGGTGGTGTAAGAGGAATGAAGAGAACAGTTTAGGAAGACACAGGGACTTGGGATAGATTTACTGTTATAGGTGAGGGAGAAAGTGGTTCCTGACTTTGCCAATGGGATAGTGATGCTTTTCACCAAAATAAGGAACCCTGGAGGAAAATCAGGCTTGGTGAGGAAATCATGATCTTTGAGTGGAATTCGCACTTCTATTGAGACATCCAAACTCCACATTGAGGAAGTAACTAGCAGATACTAATTGAAGCAATGGGTGGAATGAGTTAACCTAGGAGAGGATATATGGTAAGAAATGGAAATTTAGAAATTGGTTTTGAGTAACTCCAGTATTTAGAGACTAGGTAGAAAAGAATGCCACAGCAGAGAGAATGGTAAAGGAGTGACTAGAGAAAGTGGAGAAAATTTAGGGGATTATCCCTGAAAGACCAAGGGAGAGTATTTTAAGGAATAGATGGTGACCATTGGTTATAGTTGCTGAGTAGTCTAAAAAGATGTGCTTGGGCCAGGCATGGTGGCTCATGCCTGTAATCCCAGCACTTTTGGAGGCCAAGGCGGGTGGATCACGAGGTCAGGAGATCGAGACCATCCTGGCTAACACGGTGAAACCCCATCTCTACTAAAAAATACAAAAAATTCCGGGCGTGGTTGTGGGCGCCTGTAATCCCAGCTACTCGGGAGGCTGAGGCAGGAGAATGGCATGAACCTGGCGGGGCGGAGCTTGCAGTGAGCCGAGATCTCGCCACTGCACTACAGCCTGGGAGACAGAGCAAGACTGCGTCTCAAAAAAAAAAAAAAAAAAAAAAAAAAGATGTGCTTGAAAATTATCTATTGGATTGAACAACTTAGAGATTATTGGTCACCATTAGTGGTGACCAAAAATCACTTGGGAGGAGTGTTAGGGACATTCTGAAGTGGGTTTGGGGTAAATGTTAGATGAAAAATGATGACAGTTGTGAATAACCCAATTAAGGAATTTAGCTTCTAGGAGAGGGGAGGCCGGGTGCAGTGGCTCACGCCTGTAATCCCAGCACTTTGGGAGGCCTAGGTGGGCAGATCACTTGACGTCAGGAGTTTGAGACCAGCCTGGCTAACATGGCAAGACCCTGCCTCTACTAAAAATACAAAAATTAGCTAGGCGTGGTGACGCACATCTGTAATTCCAGCTACTCAGGAGGCTGAGGCACTAGAGATGGAGGTTGCAGTGAGCTGAAATCATACAACTGCACTCCAGCCTGGGTGATGGAGTCAGAGTCTGTCTCCAAAAAAAAAAAAAAGTCAGAGAGAAGATTGATGAAATCAAGTCAAGGAAGAGGAATGTTTATTGCTTTATGATTTTAAAAAACATTTATTGTACAAAATATGGCAAATAACGCAAAAGTATAGATTAGTGAATGCGTTTTTACAAATCCATTGCTTATGTAAACAACACCTAAAAAATAGAACACAGTTGACCCTTTAATAACATAGATTTGAACCATGCAGGTCCACTTTAGTTATACCCAGACTTTTTGGAATAAATACGTTGAAAAATTTTTTGGAGATTTGTGTGACACTTTGAAAAAACTTGCAGGCCGGGCGCGGTGGCTCAAGCCTGTAATCTCAGCACTTTGGGAGGCCGAGACGGGTGGATCACGAGGTCAGGAGATCGAGACCATCCTGGCTAACACGGTGAAACCCCGTCTCTACTAAAAGATACAAAAAACTAGCCGGGCGAGGTGGCGGGCGCCTGTAGTCCCAGCTACTCGGGAGGCTGAGGCAGGAGAATGGCGTGAACCCGGGAGGCGGAGCTTACAGTGAGCTGAGATCCGGCCACTGCACTCCAGCCTGGGCGACAGAGCGAGACTCCGTCTCAAAAAAAAAAAAAAAAAAAAGAAAAAACTTGCAGATGAACCACGTAGCCTAGAAACATCAAAAAAATTAAGAAAAAGATATGAATGCATAAGATGTATAGATACTAACCTATTTTATCATTTACTATAAAATACACACAAATCTAGGCCGGGCACGGTGGCTCACGTCTGTAATCCCAGCACTTTGGGAGGCCAAGGCGGGTGGATTATTTGAGGTCAGGAGTTCAGCCTGGCCAACATAGTGACACTCCATCTCTACTAAAAATACAAAAAAACTGCCCAAAAAACAAAAAAACCCACAAAAAACCATTAGCTGGGCATGGTGGCACATGCCTGTAATCCCAGCTTCTTGGGAGGCTGAGGCAGGAGATGTGCTAGAGCCCAGGAGGTGGAGGTTGCAGTGTGCCAAGATTGCGCCAGTGCACTCCAGCCTGGGTGACAGAGCGAGACTCTGTCCCAAAAAAAAAAAAAAAAAAAAAAAGGATGTATCTCTGTCTGTCTCTCTGTCTCTATGTATATATGTATGTATAGATATACACACACAAATCTATTATAAAAAGTTAAGATGTATCAAAATGTGCACACACACTTAACAGTACGTGGTGCCATCTATAATCATGTAAACAAATGTATAGATGCAGTATTGAATTTTAACTGCATAAAATTAACTGTAGTACATACTGTACTACTGTAATAATTTTGTAGTGACCTCCTGCTGCTGTCGCAGGGAGCTCAAGAATTACAAGTATTCACTTAAAATCATCTCTGGTGAGCAGTTGATGTTTCCAGTAAATTGCTGTGTCACAGTAGAAAGTGATCTCTTTGGATTCTCACCTATTTTGCATCATGTTAATTGTAACACTATAAACCTTGAATAGCATGATGGGTCCCATATGAAGTGCCCACTAGTGATGCTGGAGATTCTCCCAAGAAACAGAGAGAAGTCATGATATCATGATAAAAAGTTGAATTGATTGATATGTACTGTAGATTGAAGTCTGCAGCTGTGATTGCCCACCATTTCAAGATAAAGGAATCTGGCCTAAGGACTATTGTAAAAAAAGAAAAGGAATTTTTTTTTTTTTTCTTCGAGACAGCGTCTTCCTCTGTCACCCAAGCTGGAGTGCAGTGGTACAGTCTCAGCTCACTGCAGCCTCCACCTCTGGGGCTCAAGCAGTCCTCCCAACTCAGCCTCCCAAGTAACTGGGACTCTAGGTGTGCACCACAGCGCCTGGCTAACTTTTGTATTTTTTTGTAGAGACCAGCCTGGGCAACATGGCAAAACCCTGTCTCTATAAAAATTAGCTGAATGTGGTGGCGTGTGCTTATAGTCCCAGGTAGGAGACTGCTTGAGCTTGGGAGGCAGAGGTTGCAGTGAGCTGAGATAGCACATTACACTTTAGCCTAGGCAATGGGAGTGAAACCTTGTCTCAAAAAAAAAAAAAAAAAATTAATTAAGATAAATGCAGCTTTTACAGGGGTGCAGGATGCTGTAAGAAAGAGTTACCTATAGAGTCTAATATGATTTGAGAAAAAGTGAAGTCATTATATGACAAAGCAAAAGGAAGGTGGTGAAAAATCTAAAACTGGAGAATTTAATGCCAGAAAAGGGTGGTTTGATAATTGTAGAAAGAAGTTTGGTTTAAAAAATGTCAAGATAAAAAGAAGCAGCTTCTGCCAACCAAGAGGCAGCAGGGGAGTTCCCAGATGCCATTAAGAAAATCATTGAGGAGAAAGGTTATCTGCCTGAACGAGTTTTTAATGCTGACAGAAGTGCCCTATTCTGGGAAAAAAAAGCCACAGAAGACATTTATTAGTAAGGAAGAGAAGTGTGCACCCGGAATTAAGGCTAGGAAGGGATAGACTACCTCTATTGTTTTGTGCAAATGCAGTCAAGTTTATAATCAGGACTGTCCTTATCTATAATGCTGCTCATCCCCCAGCCTTGGAGGGAAAAGATAAACAGCAACTGCTAGTCTTTTCCTTGTATAACAAGAAGACTAGATAGTGGGAACCCTTTTTCTGGATTGGCTCCATTGATGCTTGTTCCCAAAGTCAGGAAGTACCTGACCAGTAAGAGACTGCCTTTTAAAGTTTTTTTTGAAGCTAGGTGCAGTGCTTCACGCCTGTAATCCCAGCACTTTGGGGGGCCGAGACGGGTGGATCACTTGAGGTCAGGAGTTCAAGACCAGCCTGGCCGACATGGTGATGCCCCATCTCTACTAGTACAAAAATTAGCCAGGCATGGTGGTGCATGCCTATAATCCTGGCTACTCAGGAGGCTGAGGCAGGAGAATCGCTTGAACCCGGGAGGGAGAGGTTACAGTTAGCTGAGATTGAGCTAAAAAAAAAAAAAAAACCACAGTGCCCGTGGCCACATGAAATCTCATGAATTCAACACCAAAGGTATGGAAGTGGTCTACTTGCCCCCAGACACAGTGTCTCTATCTTGACATAGGCCTCTAGATCAAAGGGTCACACAGAACTTTTAAGGCTCACCACACATGGTACTCTATGGAAAGGATTGTCAACTCTGTGAAAGAGAACGCTGATAGAAATCAGGAAAGTCTGGAAGGATCACACCCTTGAAGGTGCCGTCAGTGTTACAGAAATAACCATGAAAGTCAGCAAGCTTGAAACGATAAATTCCTGCTGGGGAAAACTGTCCAGATGTTTTGCATGACTTACAGGATTTATGATAGGTACCATCAAGAAAGTCATGAAAGAGGGCTGGGCATGATGGCTCATCCCTGTAATCCCAGCACTTTGGGAGACCCAGGCTGGCAGATCACCTTAGGTCAGGAGTTTGAGAGCAGCCTGGCGAACATGGTGAAACCCTGTCTCTACTAAAAATACAAAAATTATCCAGAAGTGGTGATGCCTGTAATCCCAGCTACTTGGGAGGCTGAGGCATGAGAATCGCTTGAGCCTGGGAGGCAGAGTTTCAGTGAGCCGAGATCATGCCACTGCATTCCAGCTTGGGCAACAGAGTGAGACTTGTCTCAAAAAAATAAATAAATAAATAAATAAATAAATAAAGAAGTTGTAGATATGGCAAAAAAGATGAGAAGTGAAGCATTTCAAGATACCGATTTTGGAGAAATTCAAGAATTAATAGATACCACAGCAGAGAAGTTAAGAGAAGACAGATTGATGGAGCTCAGTGCTTCCAAACCAGTGCCAGATGATGAGGAAGAAGATATAGAAGAAACAGTGCCAGAAGATTGATGTTAGACAGTCTGCCAGAAAGCTTCCAATTGTTTAAGACTGCTTTTGACTTCTTTTAAACATAGATCTCTCTATAATACTGGCACTGAAATGAAAGCAAATGGTGGAAGAAGGATTGGTACTGTATAGAAACATTTTTAGAGAAATTTGCAAAAATGTCAGAGAGAAAGTACAGTATATTTCCATAAAGTTATACTGAGCATGCCTGCCTCTATTGCCTTCCCTTCTACTCTCCTCCACTACCTCTGTCTCTGTTAACCCTGAGGGAGATGACCAACCCCTCCTATTCTTCCTCTTCCTTAGCCTACTCACTGTGAAGACAAGGATGAAAACTTTTTTTGTTTTGGAGACAGAATTTCACTGTTGTTGCCCAGGCTGGGGTGCGGTGGTGTGATCTTGGCTCACTACAACCTCCACCTCCTGGGTTTAAGCAATTCTTCTGCCTCAGCCTCCCCAGTAGCTGGGATTACAGGTGCCCACCACCACTCCCGGCTAATTTTTTGTATTTTTAGTAGAGATGGGGTTTCACCATGTTGGCCAGGCTGGTCTAGAACTCCTGACCTCAGGTGATCCACCCGAAGTGCTGGGATTACAGGCCTGAGCTACCCCGCCCAGCAGGATGAAGACTTTTTTGATGATCCACTTCCATTAATGGATAGTAAATATATTTTCTCTTCTGTGTATTCTAAGAATATAGTATATAAAACATATAACATACAAAATATGTGTTAACTGACTGTTTATTTTAACAGTAAGCCTTCTGGCCAGCAGTAAGCTATTAGCAGTTAAGTTTTTGGGTGAGTCAAAAGTTGTAAATGGTGGCTCATGCCTGTATTCCCTCCCAGCAGTTTGAGAGGCCGAGGCAGACGGATCTCTTGAGGGCAGGCACGCAAGACCAGCCTGGGCAACATGGCAAAACCCCATCTCTACTAAATATACAAAAATTAACCAGGTGTGGTGGAGACTGCAGTGAGCTGAGATTGTGCCACTGTACTCCAGCCTGGACAACAGAGTGAGACTCTGTCAAAAACAAAACAAAACAACCCCCAAAACTCATACTATACATTTTTTTTTTGTTTGTTTTGGTGGAGATAGGGTCTCACTTTGTCACCCAGGCTGGAGTGGAGTGCAGTGGTGTGATCACAACTGACAGCATCCTTGACCTCCTGGGCTCAAGCTATCTTCCCATTTCAGTCTCCCCAGCAACTGGGACTACAGGTGCTTTTCACCAAGCTCAGTTAATTTTTGTATTATTATTATTATTATTTTTGAGACAGAATTTTGCTCTTGTTGCTTGAGTGCAATGGCTTGATCTCGGCTCACTGCAACCTCTGCCTCCCAGGTTCAAGCAATTCTGCTGCAGCCTCCCAAGTAGCTGGGATTACAGGCATGCACCACCACACCCAGCTAATTTTGTATTTTCAGTAGAGACAGGATTTCTCCGTGTTGGGTTAGGCTGGTCTCGAATGCCCGACCTCAGGTAATCCTCCTGCCTTGGCCTCCCAAAGTACTGAGATTACAGGCGTGAGCCACTGCGCCTGACCAATTTTGGTATTTTTTGTATAGACAGGGTTTTGCCATGTTGCCCAGGCTGGTCTCAAACTCCTGGGCTCAAGTGGTATGCCCACCTTGACCTCCCAAAGTGCTGGGATTACTCAGTCTATATGTGGATTTTGACTTCATTGGGGGACAGGGGACTCAGCACCCCTACCCTCCACATTGTTCAAGGGTCAACTGTACTTTTCTCCTTTCAATTTTTATGTCGTTTATTTTTCTTTCCTAATTGCAGTGTCTAGGGCCTCTAGTACAGTGTCGAATATAAGTTTTAAGTTTGGGCATTTTTGCCTTGTTCTGCTTCATAGGGAGGAAGCATTCAGTCTTTTACCATAATTAGCTACAGTATTTTCATAGACATCCTTTATTCTTGATTTGCTGAGTTTTAAAAATAAAATAGCTATTGCATTTTAGCAAATGCGTTTTAAACATATGTTGAAATGATCATATGATTTTTCGCCTTTATTCTGTTAATGTTGGCAAGTTATAATTGATTTTTCCAATGTTAAACCATCTTACATTTGTGGGATAAACCCTGTATTTTAGTGGTCGATTATCCTTTCTATATTGTGACTCCAATTTGCTAGTCTTTGTATTTTTTTTCCTTTGTAAAGTATTTTTATATGTACATTCCTGAGGAGGATTAATTTATAGTTTTCTTGTAATTTCTTAGTCTAGTTTTGATTGCCTCAGAATGAGTTGGTACTTATTGCCTTCTCTTTTGTTTTTTAGAAAAGCGTATAAGGCCGGACGTGATAGCTCATACCTGTAATCCTAGCACTTCGGGAAGCTGAGAGGTGGACTGCTTGAACTCAGGAGTTTGAGACCAGCCTGGGCAACATGACGAAACCTTGTCTCCACAAAAAATACAAAAAATTAGCTGGGCATTATGGCATATGCCTGTAGTCCCAGCTGCTTGGGAGGCTGAGGTGGGAGGATCACCTGAGCATAGAAGGTCAAGGCTGCAGTGAGCTATGATGGCTCCACTCTACTCCAGCTTGCATGAAAGAGTGAGATTCTGTCTCAAAAGAAAAAAGTTTGTGTAGAATTGATGTTATTATTATTTTTAGAGCCAGGGCCTCGCTCTGTCACCCAAGCTAGAATGCAGTGGTGCCATCATAGCTCACTGCAGTCTTGAATTATTTTGTTTAAAGGCTCCTTCCACTTCAGTCTCCAGAGTATCTAGGACTATAAGTGTGTGCCACCAAGCCCAGCTAATAATAATAATAATATCATTATTTTTGAGATGGAGTCTTGCTCTGTTGCCCAGGCTGGAGTGCAGTGGCGTGATCTTGGCTCACTGCAACCGCCGCCTTCTGGGTTCAAGTGATTCTTGTGCCTCAGCCTCCCCAGTAGCTGGGATTACAGGCGCGGCACCACACCCGGCTAATTTTTGTATTTTTTAGTGGAGACGAGGTTTCACCATGTTGGCCAGGCTGGTCTCGAGCTCCTGATCTCATGATCCGCCCGCCTCAGACTCCCAAAGTGTTGGGATTACAGGCGTGAGCCACCAGGCCTGGACTATTTTTTTTTTTTTTTTAAATAGAGACAGGATCTTGCTGTGTTGCCTAGGCTAATCTTGAACTCCTGGTCTCAGGTTATCCTTCTACTTTGGCCTCTCAAAATACTGGGATTATAGGTGTAAGCTACCATACCCAGCCCTGTCTTTTTTTTTTTCCCCTTAAATGTTTGATATTATTTAAATTGTGTGGCTAGAAGCTATGTTGAAATGGGCCAATGAATGACAGATATATAAGGAAATAGATAGCCAGGATGGACAACTTTGAGAATTCTGTCTATTAAGAGAAGAGAGGATAGTTACTGGAGAGGTGTAAAGATTGAATCAGGCATTAAAGAAATACCGTTGTTTTCTTGACTGACATTATGTCTTTTAAGTTAGCTTCTTTGTTACTTAATTGTATTGCAGATACATCAAGAAATCTGGAATTTCATGAAATACATAGCACTGGGAATGAACCGCCTTTGCTGATTATGATTGGCTACAGTGATGGAATGCAGGTCTGGAGTGTCCCTGTAAGTACACATGTGGTTGAATACCTAAAACATTATACTTCCCAGCATGTTAGCTTATGTGAAATCTGTAGATACTTTTTTTTCTGGGAGACAGAGTCTCATTCTGTTGCCCAGGCTGGAGTGCCGTGGCGCGATCTCGGCTCACTGCAAGCTCTGCCTCCCGGGTTCGCGCCATTCTCCTGCCTCAGCCTCCCATGTAGCTGGGATTACAGGCACCCACCACCATGCCTGGCTAATTTTTTGTATTTTTAGTAGAGATGGGGTTTCACCTTGTTAGCCAGGATGGTCTCGATCTCCTGACCTTGTCATCCGCTCGCCCCTGCCTCCCGAAGTGCTGGGATTACAGGCATGAGCCACTGCGCCTGGCCAACATTTTTTAAGTGATTTTAAATGTTTATTTTTTGATAAGTCACTTCTGATGAAGTTTGGTCTTCCATTCTGTTCTCTTTTTTTTTTGAGACAGGGTCTCTGTCACCCAGGCTCGAGGGTAGTGGCATGATTGTAACTCACTCTGTCCTCTAGTGATCCTCCCGCCTCAGTCTCTGGAGCAGTTGGGACTACAGGCACGTGCTACCACGCCCAGCTAATTTTTAATACTTTTAAATGGACACAGGGGCCTATTGTGTTGCCCAGGCTGGTCTTGAACTCCTGGGCTCAAGTAATCCTCCTACTTGGCCTCCTAAAGTGTGGGCGTTACAGGCATGAGCCACTGTGCCTGGCCAATTCTGTTTTTATAATTATCGTATTATTAAGTATCTAAGATGTGGGATTTTTTTTTTTAACTTGGCTTTACTTTGCAGAGGTAGAAGAATCATGCTGGTTATGTCACGAAATTAGAAGTGTTCTTTTTCTTTTGCCTTTTGGGAAGTGTAGTTGACATGTTTCAAGGTCTTGCAATGTTCTTTGTAATTTTGGTATTGTTCCAAAGGCATGGAGAAAGTACTTAAAATTTGGTAGTTTTTTTTTTCTTACTGATAGGAATATTTCTAGGTTGTAATAAAACAAAAGGGTTTTGTAAATGTAAATTTTTCTTATTAATAGAGACTACATTTTGCTTCATTATGCTGTTTGTTGACAGAATTGAAGACAAAGAGGAAGCTATACATTTAACAAGAGGGTTGAGCCTGTGTGATTAGGGGTGTTGACTGGATTGAACACATTCCTTTCGTGGTACTCAGGTTGCTTTAACTGCTCACTTGTTTTGGTTATAATTAGAGGTATTACTTTTAATAGTTTAAAGTTAATTTCTGTTTATCTTTGAGTGCTTAAGGTCTTTAGTCTTTATTCCTCTTTATGCCTAGATTGTATTTTGAGAGGCTTGAATGTTTTTTTTTTTGAGACGGAATCTTGCTCTGTCGCCCAGGCTGGAGTGCAGTGGTGCGATCTTGGCTCACTGCAAGCTCTGCCTCCCGGGTTCGCGCCATTTTCCTGCCTCAGCCTCCTGAGTAGCTGGGACTACACGCGCCTGCCACCATGCCCGGCTAATTTTTTGTATTTTTAGTAGAGATGGGGTTTCACTGTGTTAGCCAGGATGGTCTCCATCTCCTGACCTTGTGATCTGCCTGCCTCGGCCTCCCAGAGTGCTGGGATTATGGGTGTGAGCCACCGCGCCCGGCATAAATTTTTTGATGGAATTTTCTTTGGCCATTTGTATATTGTTGTAGTACTGCTACTTCATGAATTAGGGCCTGGTGTAGAGGCTCACGCTTGTAATCCCAGCACTTTGGGAGGCTGAGGCAGGAAGATCACTTGAGGCCAGCAGTTCGAGACTAACCTGGGCAACATAGTGAGAACGGGTGGGCACGGTGGCTCATACCTGTAATCCCAGTACTTTGGGAGGCCAAGGCAGGCAGATCATTTGAGTTCAGGAGTTTGAGACCAGCCTGACTAACATGGTGAAACCTCATCTCTACTAAAAATACAAAAAAAATTAGTTGGGCGTGATGGTGCTATCTGTACTCCCAGCTACTCAGGAGGCTGAGGCAGGAGAATTGCTTGAACCCGGGAGGCGGTGGTTACAATGAGCCAAGATTGCACCACTGCACTCCAGCCTGGGCGACAGAGCGAGACTCTGTCTCAAAACAAAATAGAACAAAACAAACAAACAAACAAAAACATGTAGTGAGACCTTGTCTCTACAAAAAATTTTGAAAATTAGCCAGGTGTAGTGGCATGCACCTGCGGTTCCAGCTCCTTGGGAGGATGAGGCAGGAGGATTGCCTGAGTCTGGGAGGTTGAAGCTGCAGTGAGCCATGATTATGCCACTGCACTCCAGCCTGGGTGACAAAGTGAAACCTTGTCTCAGGAAAAAAAAGAAAAAAAAAAGACAATCTGGGAAAATAAGCTTCTTATGTTTCGTTGATTGAGCTCTCATTATGGTCAAAGAGGTTTATATACATATTATCTCATCTAATGTAGAAGTTACCTTGTTTTACAGGTGGTAAGGTCACACTGCTTTTAAGAGGTGGAACTAGAATTTTAACCTAGTTATGTCTGAATTCAAATTCAAAGCCCATGGTCTAAGAGCTATACTTCATCACTTTTCAAATGTGATTGCTAAAGATATGACATGTGAGTAGTTTTGTAGTTTAGGTTCAGTTTTTGTGGAGGTGAAGGGAATTTTCCCTTCTCCCTCTGAAATAAATTGACAGTAGATTAACAGGAAGAAAAAGCATATACACATGCACGAGAGCCACATAAAATGAGACTCAAAGAAGGGCCAGATGGCTGAAGCTTACGTAGTGCTGTCTTCACAGGGGAGAAGGAGAAGGAGGAATGTAGTCAATTTTGAGAGTTAGTAAGTCATTCTCAAGAAAGTTGAAGGGGCCCAAAGAGCAGAAAATCGTTTCTAAGTGATTCTCTTGGAAATGGGACCTGAGCAGAGATGATAGCCTGTGACAAAGTCTGTCTAGGTGTGATGTCATTTCTCAGTTTTCATTCCTGCAATTTGAGATTAATCTTCTCTGGTTGAAGAAATTTCAGAGAGGGGAGAGGGAGGCAATTGTGTTCCTTGTAGAAGAGCTTCAGGAAAGGGAACTTTAGAGAGTTCCACCTTGTGCTTGTGAGGAGAAGCAGGAGAAGAACATCAGAAAGTCCTTGGTTCTGAGGGCTTCTGGGGCCTCTTAATTTCCTTTAGCTCAAAATGCTCTGCATGCTAAAATGCCAGAATTTGGAATATCGTTTTTTGAGCCCCAGTGTTTTCATTTGTAAAAGATTAGGATATACCTTCAAATACTCATAATTATCTTTTATGTTTCACTCTGTTAGCCATTATTGTGTTGGAACCCTTCTGAAACTTATAACCATTATTCATTCAATGAGCATATGCTAGACAGTGGGGAGCCTGTTTGCCAACCTGAAAAAAAATGACTCTCATGGATCTTTATAGTCTGTAATTCATACAGTTGGCCCTCTATGTATGTGTTTTACACATCTGCAGATTCGACCAACTATGGATTGAAAATTTTTGGAATTAAAAAAAAGGATGGTTGTGTCTGTACTGAACACATATAGAGTTTTCTTTCTTGTCATTATTTCCTAAACAATGCAGTGTAACAATTATTTACATAGCATTTACATTGTACTAGGTATTATAAGTAATTAAGAGATGATTTAAAGTATATGAGAGGATGTGTAAAGGTTGTATGCAAATACTGTGCCATTTTATGTAAAGTACTTGAGCATCATGGACTTTGGTATCCATTGGTGGTTTGTGGAACCAATCCCCCACAGATGCTGAGGGACAATTGTATTTGCATTTGCTTTTCTTTTTTTTGGAGTGCAGTGGGGGTGATCTCAGCTCACTGCAACCTCTGCCTCCCGGGTTCAAGTGATTTTCATGTCTCAGCCCCCTGAGTAGCTGGGACTACAGGTGTGAGCCACCACGCCAGGCTAATTTTTGTATTTTTTTTTTAGTAGAGACGGGGTTTCACCCTGTTGGCCAGGTTGGTTTTGAACGTCTGACCTCAAGTGATCGACCTGCCTTGGCCTCCCAGAGTGCTGGGATTACAGGTGTGAGCAACCGTGCCTGGCCTGCTTTTTAAAAATAGAGATGATATCTCACTATGTTGCCCAGATTGGTCTTGAACTCCTGGCCTCAGGCCATCCTCCTGCTGTGGCTTCCCAAACCACTGGGATTACAGATGTGAGCCATCATGCCTGGCTATGTCTTTGCTTTTGAGTAAGTATAGGTGGGCAGAAAATCAACCCCTGTGCAAACCTTAGCTTAGTTTTTGCTTCTAGTATATGCTCAGGACTCCCTCTTGTTGAGTATAATACAACTGTCCCACGGTGGCTCATGTCTGTAATCCCAGCACTTTGGAGGCCAAGGCAAGCAGGTTACTTGAGGTTAAGAGTTTGAGACCATCCTGGCCAACATGGTGAAACTCCATTTTTACTAAAAGTACAAAAATTAGCCAGGGATGGTAGTGGGCACCTGTAATCCCAGCTACTCGGGAGGCTGAGGCAGGAAAATGGCTTGAGTCCAGGAGGCGGAAGTTGCAGTGAGCCGAGATTGCGCCACTGCGCTCTTGCCTGGGTAACAGAGTGAGACTGTGTTTCAAAAAGAAAGACAAAACGGTCCCACCTGGGAGTCTCAGGTTAAGAAAATAAGCATATCCTGGTTAAACATTTAAAAAAATTGTCTATTGAAATGCATAGATGTGAATGGAACTTAGATGATGTCTAGGAATATCGTTAATTAGAGTCAGCTCAAAAGCAGAACTGTGCAGTAGTTTATTCCCCAATCTCTACTGCTTTGTATATGACACCAGCTTTCCTAGCTTTCCTAAGCTGTCAGATCCCTTCTTTAAACACACCAGATTTGACATAGAAAGATTGTTATGTTGGCGTTCCAGATAAACAACCCCTTTTTCCAACCATCCCTTTAATGTTATTGACTCTTTTTTGGTGAGGTAAGTGTAAGCTTTCTTGCTTAAAATTCTTAATTAAAAAAATCAAAATTATCTTTGTATATATTTTAAAAACCAAATAGTGGTGTGAGATTCAAATATGAAAAAAATGAAGTTCTATACGCTGCCTTTCTTTTTTTTTTTGTTTTGGAGACTCTTGCTCTGTCGCCCAGACTGGAGTGCGGTGATGTGATCTTGGCTCACTGCAACCTCCACCTCCGGGGTTCAAGCAGTTCTCCTGCCTCAGCCTCCTGAGTAGCTGAGATTACAGGCGTGCGTCACCACACCCAGGTAATTTTTGTGTTTTTAGTAGAGATGGGGTTTCACCACGTTGGCCAGGCTGGTCTCAAACTCCTGACCTCACGTGATCCACCTGCCTCAGCCTCCCAAAGTGCTGGGATTACAGGCGTGAGCCACCACACCTGACCTCAAAATATCATACTTTTTGAAGTTTTCTTCTCCCAGTTTTAGATAGATTGGTGCCATGAACTACAAAGTTATTTTTTTATTTTATTTTTTATTTTTGATATGGAGTCTCGTTCTGTCACCCAGGCTGGAGTGCAGTAGCATGATCTCGGCTCACTGCAGGCTCTGCCTTCTGGGTTCAAGCGATTCTCCTGCCTCACCCTACTGAGTAGCTGGGATTATGGGTACGTGCCATCACGTCGTGCTCATTTTTGTATTTTTAGTAGAGACTGGGTTTCACCGTGTTGGTGAGGCTGGTCTCGAGCTCCTGACCTCGTGAACTGCCTGCCTCAGCCTCCCAAAGTGCTGGGATCACAGGCATGAGCCAACGTGCGTGGCCACCGAACTATGAAGATTTAAATGGTGTTCATTTATTCAGCACATGTCTGGGATATACAGTGGTGAGCACAATAGATGTGGTCTTTGCTGTCATAGAGCTAGTAGGAGAGAGAGATTTAAATAAAAATAAATGTATATACAACTTAAGTTGTAATATGAGAAAAAATATGACATATTATGACAAGGAAGTGGCATATAAGCTAAAAAATACTTAGGGTAAGACTGGAACAATAAAGAGTAAACAGAGGTTCTGAGATGAAAGCATTCTTTTCTCTCTTTTTTTTTTTTTTTTTTTTTTTGTGAGGCGGAGTCTCGCTCTGTCGCCCAGGCTGGAGTGCAGTGGCCGGATCTCAGCTCACTGCAAGCTCCGCCTCCTCTTTTCTCTATAGTTAGAGATTGATTTAGATTTCTCAAATTTTTTCTCTTTAAAGAGTATTGAGGCCGGGCATGGTGGCTCACGCCTATAATCCCAACACTTTGGGAGGCTGAGAGTGGTGTATTGCTTGAGGCCAGCAGTTTAAGAGCAGCTTGGGCAACATGATGAGATCCCATCTAACCAAAAACCACAAAAATTCAGGCTGAAACAGGAGGATCACTTGAACCTAGGAGGCCGAGGCTGCAGTGAGCTGTGATTGCGCCACTGCACGCCAGCCTGGGTGACAGAGCAAGACCCTCTCAAAAAAAAAAGAAGAAAGAAGAATATTGAGATAAATATCTTTCTGGTCATATAATTTGGAGAGATCAATAAAAGTAAGGCTCCTGATAGATTTTCCAAATTATATTCTTTTATAGCCATGTCATTTGTACTTATCCCATACATTTATTAATTCATTCACTCAGCAAAGATTTATTAATTGTCTATTACATGCCAGACTGTGTTGAAGGTGCTGAGACAACACTGAACAAAACAAAGTCATTCTCCTTGTGGAATTTTCATTCTGGTAGGTGGGGAAGATAGATTTAATAAATGTGTACCATGTTAGATGGTGATAGATGTTATGTATGTAGGGGGATTGGTGTTGTCGTGGGTTGCTCTTCTGTATAGGATGGTCTGGGAAAGCCTCTCAAATATCCAGTGATATAGTGGAGTGGTGTGAAGTTATCCATATGGGTATTTGAGGGAGGAACACTCCAAGCCAGTACAAACATTCTGTGGTGCAGAATATGTTTCTTATATTTAAGAACAGTAGGGAGGCAGTTTAGCTGGAGTTAGGGGAGCAAAGCAAAGAGTAAGAGATTATGTCCAAGAGGTGGCAGTTGGCTAGGGCTTTGTTTTAGCCCTTGTAAGGACATCTAAAATTTCAAATATAGAGCAAAGTTGGAATTTTACAGTGAAAATACTTATACCCACCATCTAGAGCAGCAGTCCCCAACGTTTTTGGCACCAGGGACTGGTTTTGTGGAAGATAGTTTTTCCACGGGGTGGGAATAGTTTCAGTATGATTCAAGCACAGTAAATGTATTGTTCAGTTTATTTCTATTATAATTACATTGTAATATATCATGAAATAGTTATACAACTCACCATAATGTAGAACCAGTGGGAGCTCTGAGCTTGTTTTCCCACAACTAGATGGTCCCATGTGGGGGTGATGGGAGACAGTGACAGGTCATCAGGCATTAGATTCTCATAAGGAGCACGCAGTCTAGATCCCTGGCATGTGCAGTCCACAATAGGGTTCACATGCCTATGAGAATCTAATGCTGCTCACCTGATGAGAGGCAGAGCTTAGGCAGTAACGTGCGTGATGGAGAGCAGCTGTAAGTGCAGATGAAGCTTCGCTTTTGCTTGCCTGCTTCTCACCTCCTGCTGTGAGGCCTGGTTCCTAACCAGTGCCTGGCCCAGGGATTGCGGACCCCTCAACTAGAGTATACCCTTAAAATTTACCTATACTTTCTTTTTTTCCCAGTTTGTTTGTTTGTTTTTTCTTCAGGCAACCCTCAGAACTGGAACGGGTTCATAGAGCAGCCTACTGTACTTTGTCTCATGTCCATCTTATTCGGTGCATTTCAGAGGAATGCAAACATCAATATGCTTTCCCCTAACTACTTTTGCATGCATATAATTAACTAGAGTTCAATATTTGGTTAGTTTTTTAATTTTTTTAGACAGAGCCTCGCTCTATTTCCCAGGCTGGAGGGCAGTGGTGCGATCTCTGCTCACTGCAGGAGAGATGGGTTCAATCGATTCTCATGTCTCAGCCTCCAGAGTAGCTGGGATTACAGGCACATGCCACCATGCCTGGCTAATTTTTGTGATCTTTTAAATTTTAGCTATTTTGGTAGGTTATACCTTGAGGATTTACTTAGCATTAGCATTTCCCTGATGACTAATAATGTGGAGTACTTTTTCATGTTTCTTGGCCATTTGTATATATTTTAGCAATTATTTGTATAATTTTGTTGACCATTAAAAATTTTAGTTGCTGGGTGTGGTGACTAAACCTGTAATCCCAGCACTTTGGGAGGCTGAGGTGGGCAGATCACAAGGTCAGGAGATCGAGACCATCCTGGCTAACATGGTGAAATGCCATCTCTACTAAAAATACAAAAAATAAAAAAAAATTAGCCCGGCGTGGTGGCGGGCGCCTGTAGTCCCAGCTACTTGGGAGGCTGAGGCACGAGAATGGTGTGAACCCAGGAGGTGGAGCTTTCAGTGAGCTGAGATCGCACCATTTCACTCCAGCCTGGGCTACCGAGCAAGACTCCGTCTCAACAACAACAACAACAACAACAACAACAACAACAACAACACTTAGTTGTAGAAGCCATTGGAGGATTTTGAATAGAGGTAATATCACTTTTAAAAATAAGAAAGGTATGTGAAGAGCAGATTTGGGTGGAAAGGTAGTGAATTTGGTTTTAAATGTGTGAACCGTAGATTGTTGTTGGTCCATGAACTGGTGGTAGTGAATTATTTGTTATTGGCAGCAAAAAGGTAAAGGGCAGAAAATGAGAGTAAGCTTTTAGAAACCTATAGTATTTGCCAGTGCATACTCTCCAAACATATGTATATAGTTTACAGAAGTATCATTTGTGCCAACTTTTAGAAAAATAAAAGGAAATTGGTCTTTTATGACAAATGGTTTGAAAAACACTATCATCAACGCATCCAGTTGGAGAAGGAGTTGTTTTTGGTAAGTATGTTTAGACATGCAATCATGTATTATTTTATTTCACACAAATAACATTTCTGTGATTATTAGCGTTCATTTTAGCATTATACATTCTTTGTAGTCATGAGAATAAGATACAGAATTTTCAAGGAGAAGATTTGAATTGCAGAATGAGGAGTTGGACTTATTCTTTCAGCCATGATAATTTGGACTCATTGAGAAACTTTTGGTAACATACATTCCAAAAGCTGTCTGTAATATTGATTTTGTGGTTGCAGTGGGATGAATAGCAGGAGAAAAGAAAAGATTATAAGGCTAGTTAGGAGTTAATTTCAACACTGTCTAAATGTTAGATGTTCAGAGCCTGAAGTAAGTTTGTTGCTGTGAGAGGATTACTAAAAACCTTGGTAAGTGGTTAGACATTTAGAAGAGAAGAAAGTTAAAGATGTTTCCAGAGTCTTGACCTGGGGACTGGTGTTGCTTAGTATGAAAGATGGCATCATTTTAGCAGAAATAGAATTTGATTATTAGACTTAGACTATGTTAAAAATCATGTAAAGTGAAAATTGTATAGCATCTTGTCTTACAAGTAATAAAGAGTTCTCACTTAAAGTTTCAGTGGTAAAAGTCTTCTGATATTTTCCTATAATTTTTGCTATGTGTTTAAATGCCTACTTAGTTTTCTCTTCTTTTCTTTTCTTTTTGAGACATAGCCTTGCTCTGTCACCCAGGCTGGAGTGCAGTGGTGCAATCATGGCTTCAACCTCCTGGGCTCAAGTGATTCCCTCACCTCAGCCTCCCGAGTAGCTGGGACCACAGGCATGTACCACCATGCCCGACTAATTTTTGTGTTTTTTTTTTTTTTTTTCTGTAGAGGTGGGGTTTTGCCATATTGCCCAGGCTGATCTTGAACTCTTGAGCTCAAGCGATCCTCCTGCCTTGGCCTCCCACAGTGCTGTGATTACAGGCATGAGCCACTGCACCCAGCGTCTTCTTTTGAAATGCTTAATTTTTTCTAAAAAAATGGAGAGTATATTTATTACAGCACCTAAAATATGGCATTTGTATTGTGTGAAACAGTATACAGTTGGCCCTGGGTATCCATGGATTCTGAATACGTGGATTCAGTCAATATGGATAGAAAATATTTGGGGAAAAAAGTAAAAAATAATTCAACAATAAAAAATAACACAAATAAAAATGACAATATAGCTATTTACATAGCACTTACATTGCATTAGGTATTATAAGTAATTTAGAGATGATTTAAAGTATATAGGAGGATGTGCATAGGTTATATATTCATAGTTTATGTGCAGATACCATGCCATTTTATAAAAGGGACTTGAGCATTGGAGGTTTTGGTGTCCACAGGGATTCTGGAACCGATCCCATGCAGATACAGAGGGATGACCGTATTTTCGTTTCAAAAGTTAGTATTTGTAGTGTTTTCTTGGAGCTGTGTATATGCGGTACTTCAGTGACCTAACACTAGGTGTCACTACCACATTGATCTAAGAAAAGTGCATCTGCTCCTTGAAAGGAAATTTTTGCCCTAAAGCTTTTGTGTAGTTTTTATACACTAAAAGCTTTAGAGCAAACATGCAAGGGCATTCTTGAGGTAAATACCAATTAGTCTACTATTTATTAGAGGTTAGGTGCCAATAGACCTTGCCATGTTAAGATTGTTAGCCAGGAAATAGTTTTTATGGCTTTCATTTGGGAGTAATATAAAGTTAGTGATTTGGGTACACTGGCAAGCAGAAAGAGGTTGAATATGGATGGAGTCCAGTGAAAAAAATTGCCTTCGTTGAGAATAGGACCTTATTTTCTTTGGTGAGTTATCTTCTTCCTGGAAAGAGAAGTAATAGGTGGATCCTTAGACATCTGCAGTGGGAGGGAATTGGTTGTTACGGATGAATAAAAGCAGAAATGAAGAGTAATACTGAAGAAACTTCTGGAATTTACCCATATTGGTGGATTAAAATATCTTTTCCTGTAGTATGTTTCTTAAAGTATCACTTCAGAGAAGTCTTGCATCTGAAACTTAATTTTTCCCTGTGTGCGAATAGTGGCGTGACTCTTGTTGATTTGACGTAGGCAGTAGACATTACTGTGAGTTTGAAATTTATCATTGTAAGTTTGACTCTTTCTTATTTGAGATCTTTTTGATGATTTTCTACTCTAAAACAGTATATTATTTGGACGTAAGCTGATTTATAAGTCTGTGGAATGCATTTTTTTTCTGATAAATGTTATTGAGTATACATACAGTAAAATGCACAAATCTTAAGTGCATGGATTGAATATATATACATTATATATATATAAAAAACATTCTAACCATCATCCTGGATTAAGGTCTAGAACATTTCCAGTACCTCAAAAGAATCCCTCGTGCCACTTCCTTGGCAATACTACCCTCTTTCCACCTCTAAGTAACCATTATTCTGCCATTCTGACTTCTATCACCGTAGATTTGTTTTTTTCTATTCTTGAATGTCTAAAAAATACGGTCATAGATTTAAAAAGTATACTTTTATGTTCTGGCTTGTCTCTTAACATTATGACTGTAAGATTTGTTTTTATGCTATTGTGTGTAACATTAATTTTGCTGTGTAGTATCTATCATGTGAATACAATAATTTTTAAAAAAATCCATTATATGACTGATAGACATTTTTGTTTCCAGTTTCTGAGTATTAATAAAGTTGCTCTGAAAATTCTTGTATATGGCAATTTTTCATGGACATAAACAAAAAATGGTAATTTTTGCTGTATGTAGACACTCATTTGTCTTGGGTATTGATCTAGGAGTAGATTTATTGTGTCACAGGATAAGTACATGTTTACCTTTAGTAGATACTCCCACATAGTTTTCAAAAGTGGTTTTGCCAACTTTGTACTCTCACCGGAAGTATTTGGAATTTCTGTCTGTCCTGCATTCTCAGTAGCACTTGGTATTGTCAGTCTTTTCAGTTTTGGCCATTCTGTTGTGGATGTGTTGATATCTTCTGTGAGGCTGTGAGGTTTTAAAAATGCTTTTTAGGGGGCTTGGCATGGTGGCTCATGCCTGTAATCCCAGCACTTTGGGAGGCCGAGGTGGGTGGATCACAAGGTCAAGAGATCGAGACCATCCTGGCCAACATGGTGAAACCCCGTCTCTATTAAAAATACAAAAATTAGCCAGGCGTGGTGGCGGGCGCCTGTAGTCCCAGCTACTCGGGAGGCTGAGGCAGGAGAATCACTTGAGCCTGGGAGGTGGAGGTTGCAGTGAGCCGAGATTGTACCAGTGCACTCCAGCCTGGTGACAGAGCAAGACTCCGTCTCCAAAAAAAAAAAAAAAAAATGCTTTTTAGGCTGGGCACAGTGGCTCATGCCTGTAATCCTAGCACTTTGGGAGGCTGAGGTGGGAGGAGCCTTTGAGATTAGAAGTTTGAGACCAGCCTGGGCACCATAGTGAGACCCCGTCTCGACCAAAAATAAAACATTAGCTGGGCCTCGTGGCATGTGCCTGTGGTTCCAGCAACTCAGGAGGTTGAGGGGAGAGGATCACCTGAGTCCAGGAGATCAAGGCTACAGTGAGCTATGATCATGTTACTGCCCTCCAGCCTGGGCATCACAATACACAGTAAGACCCTATTTCAAAAAATGCTTTTTATTTTGCAATAAATTTCAAACTTCCAGAAAACTTTATAATATATACAAGGTATTCCTGTTGCCCATCATGGAGATTCACCAATCATGGATTTTGCCTTATTTGTTTGTCATTCTCTCTGTCTGTGTATCTATGCGTATATTTTCTGAACCATAATTTCTATAAATTATTATTATTGTTTTTGAGATGGAGTCTCGCTCTGTTGCCCAGGCTGGAGTGCAGTGGCGCGATCTCACCCACCGCAACCTCCGCCTCCTGGGTTCAAGCAATTCTCCTGCCTCAGCCTCCTGAATAGCTGGGACAACAGGCATGTGCCGCCATGCCCAGGTAGTTTTTTGTATTTTTAGTAGAGACAGGATTTTGGCATGTTAGCCAGCCTCTTCTCGAACTCCTGGCCTCAAGTGATCCAGTCACCTCAGCCTCCCAAAGTACTGGGATTGCAGGCGTGAGCCATCGTGCCTGGCCTGTTTTCATAAATTATTTAGTATAATTTCCTAAGAATAAATATATAGCCATAGCACTGTCATCAAACCCAGGTCATTTAAATTTGATGCAGTAGTATTGTGGTTCAGATTTTTTATCTTTTACTCTATTATTATTTCTTTTTGTATCTTTGTTTACTCCAAGGACATGAAAATATTCTTTTAGGCTAGGTGTGGTGGCTCATGCCTGTAATCCCAGCACTTTCAGAGGCCAAGGCAGGCGGACCACTTCAGGTCAGGAGTTCAAGACTAGCCTGGCCAACATGGTGAAACCCATTGCTACTAAAATATAAAAATTAGCTGGGCATGATGGTATGTGCCTATAATCCCAGCTACTTGGGTAGCTGAGGCATGAGAATTGCTTGAACCCGGGAGGCACAGATTGCAGTCAGCCGAAATCGCACCCCTGTACTCCAGCCTGGGTGACAGAGTGAGACTGTCTCAAAAAAAAAAAAGGCTGGGTATGGTGGCTCATGCCTGTAGTCTCAGCACTTTGGGAGACCGAGGCGGGCTTATCACCTGAGGTCAGGAGATCGAGACCATCTTGGCCAACACAGTGAAACCCCATCTCTACTAAAAATACAAAAATTAGCCGGGCGTGATGGCACACACCTGTAAGCCCAGCTACTTGGGAGGCTGAGGCAGGAGAATCACTTGAACCCGGGAGTCGGAGGTTGCAGTGAGCCAAGATAACCACTGCACTCCAGCCTGGCGACAGAGTGAGACTTTGTCTCAAAAAAAAAAATTCCTTTTCTTTTAGAGGGTTGTATTTACCTTTAGGTTTAAGATTCATTAAAAAAACAAAAAACAAACAAAAAAAACAAAACTTTGTATGTGTATGGTATGAGATGGAGTCAGGGTTATTTCTTTTTCATTTCGTTTCCTTATTTTTTAGAGACGGAGTCTAATTCTGTTGCCAAGGCTGGAGTGCAGTGGTGCCCTTATAGCTCACTGCAGCCTCCAAGTCCTGGACTCAGGTGATCTTCCTGCTTCAGACTCCTGAGCAGCTAGTACTGTAAGCATGTGCCACCATGCCCGGCTACTTAAATTTTTTTTTTTTTTTTTTTTTTGTAGAGAGGGGCTCTCATTATGTTGTGCAGGCTGGCCTTGAACTCCTGGCCCAAAGCAGTCCATCTGCCTAAGCCTTATTTCTTATTTATCTCTATTTTTAGAATAATGATACCCAATTGATTCAGCACCATTTCCTGAAAAGACCATTCTTTACCCTATTAATTGGAATAATACCATAGATGTGTGGGTAATTCTTATACTCTATTTTTTCATTGGTTTCATTGTCTCCTTTTGAATTCTAAGTATGCTAGAAACTCAAATCTGAGAAAGTCCCAAAATAAACTTAACAATTTCTTACTCTTTGCTTTAAATCTATTTATTTCCCCTCTAGCCCTTCCTGCTAACATCTATATTTTTATTAGAATAGTACCGTAATTTTTCCATTCAGCCACATTGAAATGTTCGGGTCTTTGTCAAGTATTATGAGATACAGATAAACTAAGACCTGAACACTGTCTTGAGGAGATAATTTCTTACTTGGGGGAAATGTCACTAAATATTTGCAGTCTGTGTCAGTGGTTCCCAACCAGGAGTAATTTTGTTCTCCAAGGGGCCATTTGGCTATTTTTTTTCATTGTCATGACTGGGGATTGCAGCTGGCATGTGGTAGATAGAAGCCAGAGATACTGCTACACATCCTATAATGTACAGGACAGCCTCCCCGAACTAAGAATTGTTGAGTCCAAAACATCGGTAGTGCTGAGGTTGAAAAATCTTGATCTGTTTGATCAGTATTAGGATAGAGGTATAAATGAATGGCTGTAGAGCCCCCAAAGAATGACGGGGTGCCTGGGGGAGGGTTTTTTTTTTTCTTTCTTTTTTTTTTTTTAAACCCAGGATCAGACCTGAGGGAGTTTTGTTGCTGCTGCTGTTGTTTTTGAGACGGAGTTTAGCTCTTGTTAGCCCAGGCTGGAGTGCAGTGGCGCGATCTCGGCTCACTGTAAGCTCCGCCTGCCGGGTTCACGCCATTCTCCTGCCTCAGCCTCCCGAGTAGTTGGGACTACAGGGGCCCACCACCATGCCCGGCTAATTTTTTGTATTTTTAGTAGACATGGGGTTTCACCATGTTAGCCAGGATGGTCTCCATCTCCTGAACTCGTGATCCACCCGCCTCGGCCTCCCAGAGCACTGGGATTACAGGCGTGAGCCACTGCTACTGGCCAGGAGGGAGGAGTTTTAACACTTGTGCTGCCTAGTAAAATTTTGTAGAATATGAAAAAAAAATAGTTATAACTGGAATATTCAGAATGCACCATACATTATTTTAGGCATATTGCATATATTATGTATTATCCTGTCAATTTTACTAGTTAGTGTTAGTCTTATTTTATACTTGAAAAAATTAAGGGTTATATTTAACTAGGTCAAGTTCTTTAATAGATACCTTTTAAAAAACAGACTTTAAAAAAATTTTTATTTATTTATTTTTAAAGCATATCACTGTGTTTCTTTTCGCTCAGGTAATTTTTCTATGCTTCAACATTGTCTCTTCAAAATTAAAAGAAAAATATCCCAAAGTTTAGAACTGGATCACTTGGCCCTTTCTCTTCTTATCTCCTCCCAGTTCAAAATGCTTGCATCTCTTAATGGCCAGCATCCTCTTGGGTCTGCAGTTAGGCTCAACACATTCCAGCCTTAGCACAATCTAATATCACACAGAATAGTCTTACTGCCCTACACATCCTCTGTGGTCTTAGCCTTCTTCAGAAAATTGGCTTTGTCTGCCCACCATAGCCACTCTGCTTCTGATCATAGCGCCTCCTTCCCTGGGCATACATAGAATCCTTGCCCATCTTATACTGTGGTACTTTGTGAGGCTGATGCTTGCCACACTCCTTACAGGAGGTTCTTCGGGTTTTAGGTACGTTGACCATCTCTGCAGCGGGGCTGTTCTGTCTTTGTGATGAAAACGAGAAACGGTGTCTGAGACCCTCACCTCGTGCATCTCTCGCCTAACAGGAAAAGAAAAAAAAAGACAGACTTTATTTTTAAGGGCAGTTTTAGGTTCACAGCAAAATTGAGTAGAAAGTATAGGGAGGTCCCATAAAACTCCTGCCTCCACATTGTGCCCAGCCTCTCCCACTGTCAACACCCCCAGCACCAGAGTGGTAAAATTGTTACAATCCATGAACATGCATTGATACATTATTGTCACCCACAGTCCATAGCTTACAGTAGGATTCATTTTTGGTGGTATACTTTTTTCCTTTTTTTTTTGACACAGGGTCTTGCTCTGTTGGCCATGCTGGAGTACAGTGGTGCGATCTCGGCTCACTGTAGCCTTTGCCTTCTGGGCTCAAGTGATCCTCCCACGTCAGCCTCCTGGGTAGCTGGGACTACAGGTGCATGCCACTATGCCTGGCTAATTTTTCTATTTTTTTGTAGAAATGGGGTTTCACCATGTTACCCAGGCTGATCTGGAACTCTTGACCTCAAGTGATCTGCCCACCTCAGCCTCCCAAAGTGCTGGGGTTACAGGTGTAAGCTGCCATACCTGGCCTGGTTTTTGGTGGTATACTTTCTATGTGTTTTGACAGGTATCCACCATTGTAATATCACACAGAATAGTCGCACTGCCCTACACATCCTCTGTTCTCTATGTATTCATCCCTCCCTCCCTGATAAGCCCTGGGCACCACTGATCTTTTTACTGTGTCTGTTCTTTTGCCTTTTCCATATAGTTGGAATCACACAGTAGATAGCCATTTCAGATTGGTTTCTTTCACTTAGTAGTATGCATTTAAGGTTCTTTCATGTCTTTTCATGACTTGATAGCTTATTCAAATGCTGAATAATATTTCATTGTATGGAATACCACAATTTGTTTATGACAGTTATCTTTTTATTTTATTTTATTTTATTTTTGAGATGGAGTCTCACTTTGTCACCTAGGCTGGAGTACAGTGGGGCTATCTTGGCTCACTGCAACTTCCACCTCCTGGGTTCAAGTGCTTCTCCTGCTTCAGCCTCCCAAGTAGCTGGAATTACAGATGCCCACCACCACGCCCAGCTAACTTTTGTACTTTTAGTAGAGATGGGGTTTCACCATGTTGGTCAGGCTGGTCTCAGACTCCTGACCTCAAGCAGTTTACCGCCTCAGCTTCCCAAAGTGCTGGGATTACAGGCATGAGCCACCACACCTGGTAATATCTTTTAAAAAATAAAGATAATGTACATACTATGAAATGCACAAATCTCAGGTCTATAGTTTGATGATTTTTACCTGTGTGTGTTTGTATATATGTGTGTTTATATACGTCTGTATGCATGCTTGTGTGTATACATATACACGTGCATGAAACCACCATTGGGGAGAAAATGTAAAACATTTTGTACTCATAAAATTTTGCAGTCAATATTTCTCCTCCTTCCAGGATAAGATAACCACTATTCTGACCCCATATTAGTTTTACATGCATTGAACTTCATATAAATAGAGGCACACAGTATGTGCTCTTTTGCATCTGTCCTCTTCTGCTAAATATATTTTTTAGATTCATCTGTGTTGTTGCTATATCATAGTAGTTTGCATTTTTTGTTTGTTTTTATTATTGTGTTTTATTTTACTATTTAAATATACCATAATCTGTTTAGTTATTTTCTTTTTGATGGGCTTTGTGTTTCTGGCCTTTGCCTATAATGAATAAAGTGTCTATAAACATTCTTATAGGTATATGGACTCTTTTTTTTTTTTTTGTTAAGATATCTAGCGGAATTGCTTAGTCACAGGGTAGGTGGCATATATTTAACTTTATTAGAAATTGCGCGCCCCCCCCCCCCCAAAAAAAAGAAATTGCCCAAGCGTTTTCCAATTAGGCTGTATTATTGTATATTTCCATTTGCAGTATCTGGGAGTTACAGTTGTTCCACTTACTGCTGCCATTGATGATGTCAGTCATTAAAAAAAAATCATCTTGTTAATCTTACAAGTTAATATAATACCTATTTTATGGAAAAATCTTTTAGGCTTCTATTTAATCTAAACAGTTTCTCCTTGGTTAACTATCTATTGCAAATCTATCTTCTTTAATCAATGGATTAAATCAAGATAGGTTTACAATACCATTAAAATGTAACAAATTCAGTCTTTTAAAAGTGGAAAGAGGCGGTGAGCCAAAATTGGTTTATCTATTACACAGTTTTCTCTCTTCACTTTTCAATTGAACACCTACCAGCTTGTAATAAAATAATAAAGAGAATCCAGTTTTTATGTCTGAGTGATTAGGAAGTGTTTATGACAGCCACTAGGCCGACACTCTCTATAATGGTGTTACATTGACTTCTGAACACCTTCTCGTCTGCCTCCAGGCGTGTGTGTCAGTGTAGTCTGAGTGGTTTTACATTAACATCTACCCTGAGTAAGATCTTTTGACTACCAAAGTGTTAGTTGCAAATGGAAGATACCATTAAGGCGGCTTCAAAGGACTGGAATGATATTTGGATTGGTGCATGCTGAAGTAATGGCTAGAGTTTTGAAGTGTAATGTCTAAATCAATGTTGCATAACCGAAGGAACGTGTGAGTTCAAACCACTTTTCTTTGATCTTCCTTTAGAAAATCAGGCTAAAGGGGAAAGGTTAAAGTTGCCTTAAAACACCTCTTTCTATGTGTGCAAAAATCTGGAAGTATGAAAATATGATTACAAGTTCCATTCATTATTTGTGTTCTGTGGTTTTCATATTGTTCTTGAAATTCACTTCCTTCCTGCCTGAAGTTTTGTATTATGAATTTAGTGTCAAGACCAAAATACAGACCAGGTTGCTCTTTTCTTTATGTGGTCAGCAAATATCTGTTCTGTAAGTTGTTAGTCTTCACAAATATGCGTTTTAGGTGATTTTTGTGGCTTGCATTTTTTTTTCTTGATGGTATATATAGTAGGTTGCAGAAATACTGACACTCTGATATTCACTGAATCTTTTATGGTTAGGCAGGCAAAAAACAAAACGAAACAAAAACTTGTTCCCCTCTTCCTCCTAAATTTAGGAGCTTTCAAAAGGACTAGTCTTTACTATTAGGAAAACTGTACTATCTTAAGTTTTTAAAATTGTGGAGGCAATTTTATACAATAAAATAACACTGACAATGACTTGTTAGAGAAAAAAAGACCTGAGTTTAAGAACTATTTTGCATATAGTGTATTTATAGGAGATTCTGATGCCTCTTTGGGCTGGTTATTTTTGGCAGCATTTTCTTTGTTTCCTTATCTATAAATTGAAAATATATTATCAAATTGGCTTACAGGGTGATTTGAGAGAGAGACTCTCAGCTTTCAGTAGAGCTGGCTCTGTAGTTACTGTGGCCACTCATGTAACTAGGTGAGTTCTTTTTGTTGTTTCTTAACTGAATTCCTTAGTATAAGATGATACCTACCATGCCTCCGACATTCTCCTTTATGTTTTTACAATTTCTCCCTAATTAAAAGTAAATTATTGTTATTAATTTTTAAGTTACAAAAACTATAAAAAGAAGTTTTTAAAGAACTTCATTCCTTCCAGTTGTATCTGTATGCTTAGCACATGTGAAATAATTAGCAAACTGATAACTATACATGTGTTTGCTTGCTTATTTAGTTATATATTTATTGAGACAAAGTCTTGCTCTGTCGCCCAGGCTTGACTGCAGTGGCATAATCTTGGCTTACTGCAACCTCTGCCTCCCAGTTCAAACAATTCTTGTGCCTCAGCCTCCCGAGTAGCTGGGATTACAGGCATGTGCCATCATGCCCAGCTAAGTTTTGTATTTTTAGTAGAGATGGGGTTTCGCCATGTTGGCCAGGCTGGTCTCAAACTCCAGACTTTAGGTGATCTGCCCACCTTGCCCTCCCAAAGTGCTGGGATTACAGGCATGAGCCACCACTCCTGGCCTTCATGTGTATATTTAAATGGATTATGTGAGGTGTTTTTGTTGCTTTAGGAACTGAATTCCTTAGTAGAAGACTTCCTTTCTCTAATCTCTATATTTTTACCTTTTATCCTTGTTTTCTTTTTTCTTCCTATTAGGGAAAATTAACATTTATTTGTGGGATTTTTACATTTTCTATATATGTTTAAATTAATAGGCTTTATTTTTTTGAGTAGCTTTAGGTTTACAAAAAAATTGAGGTGAAAATACACCTCTCATGTATCCGCTTATCACCCTCCTTTTTTTTGAGGCAGTCTCTCTCTCTCGCCCAGGCTGGAGTGCAGTGGTACAATCTCGGCTCACTGCAACCACCACCTTCCAGGTTCAAGCAATTCTCCCACCTCAGCCTCCCAAGTAGCTGGGATTACAGGTGCTTGCCACCACGCCCCGCTAATTTTTATATTTTTAGTAGAGATGGGGTTTCACCATGTTGGCCAGGCTGGTCTCAAACTCCTAACCTCAGGTGATCCACCCACCTCGGCCTCCCAAAGTGCTGGGATTATAGGCGTGAACCACCACGCCCGGCCAGCCCTCCTATTTTCAACTATTAACATTTGCATTAGTGTAGTACATTTAGTACAATTGATGAGCTTATATTGACACATTATTAATAACTGTAGTCCTTAGATTAACTTTTTCTCCCCAGTAGAATTTTATTGGTGTTACTTTTTAGCTTTTAAAACTACTGATCTTTTTAACTACAGATCTTCAGTTGTGTCCATATGGTTAGTACATGTGAAACAATTAGAAAAGATTGATAGCTCTACATTTGTATGTTTAAATGGGCTATTTTTAGATCGCTGGTAGCAAAGAAAACAAGTTGCAAGTAAAAACATATAAATACATAAAAGTTAGAGTGGGTGGAGACTGGCTTGATCTTGAATGGGATTATGAAGACTAGTGTGATAAAACCTGTTGCATAGACGAGATGCTGCTTACCACCTTGGTAGTAGTTCTTTTCTCCAAGGCTGAAAATCATAGGAAGATATAAAGTATTAGTGAGTTCAAGAACTGGGCTGGTACAGTCAGTGGCTCACACCTGTAATCCCAGCACTTTGGGAGGCCGAGGCAGGCGGATCACGAGGTCAAGAGATCAAGACCATCCTGGCCAACATGGTGAAACCCCTTGTCTACTGAAAATACAAAAATTAGCTGGGCATGGTGGTGCATGCCTGTAATCTCAGCTACTCAGGAGGCTGAGGCAGGAGAATTGCTTGAATCCGGGAGGCGGAAGTTGCAGTGAGCCAAGATCGCGCCACTGCACTCCAGCCTGGCGACAGAGGGAGGCATCATCTCAAAAATAAATAAATAAATAAACAAATAAATAAATAAGACCTGAGCACTGAGCTGTACCAAAATGTATTCTTCAATATGGTATTTTAACACATTTCTATGTGTTAAATATTAATAGCATGCTTTGAGAACAAGAGAGTAAAGGTATATTATGCCGAATAACATTGAGGTAGAATAGTGAGACCAATATAGACTGAATCATTCATTCATCAGTTCATTCAACAAGCATCTCTTTGGATTAACTATCATTTATTGAGTGCCAATTATTACATACTATGAAATATACAACTATACATTTATATATATACAAATATACAAGTTATTTATTGTTGCCTGGTTAAATAAATATGTTATTAACGTTACTTTAAAACCAAACACAGATATAGCATATTTATATAGCTAATAAACATAGTCCATTTTCTTTTCTACTGAACTGTTAGAATCATTGATTTTGTTGATTGGTAAAATTTATAACAGATGATCTGGTGTATTTTTCATATTTTGCATTGTGATAGGACATGATTTTTGGAATAAGACTAAAATGTCCAGGGTCTCAGGTATTGGCTGCTCTTGCTTGCTGTCTTCCTAGAGCAGTTACTAATTCAGAAGACTCTTGACATGAAAGGTATTTTTGACAGAAAGGCAAAATGCACTCAAGATAAACATGAGGCATTCTTTTCCCATCATCTTCTATGTCTAGTGGCCAATTTTAAATACCGTATGTTTGGTTGAGTGTGGTAGCTCATGTCTATATTCCTAGCACTTTAAGAGGCTGAGGTGAGATGATTGCTTGAGCCCAGGAGTTTGAGACCAGTCTGGGCAACTTTGTGAGACCCCCGCCTCTACAAAAAAATTTTAGAAAAGTTAGCTGGGCATGGTGGCATGTACCCGTGGTCCCAGCTATTTGGGAGGCTAAGGTAGGAGAAATGCTTGAGCCCAGGAAGTTGAGGCTGTAGTAAGCATTGATCATTCTACTGCACTCTAGCCTGGGTGACAGAACCAGACCCTGTCTCAAAAAAAAAAAAAAAAAATCAGATTGTTTTCTTATTGTTGAGTTTTAAAAGTTCTTTGTGTAAATTATATAACAGTACTTTATTAGATGTGTCTTTTGCAAATGTTTTCTCAGTTTATGGCTTGGCTTATTCTCTTGACAATGTCTTTTGGAGTGTAGAAGTTTTAAATTTTAACCAAGTCTAGCTTACTTTTTTCTTACATGGATGGTGTTTTTGGTGTATCAAAAAAGTCATCACTATACCCAGTATCATCTAGGTTTTCTCCTTTGTTACTTATTTAGTTTTAGAGACGAAGTCTTGCTCTAATCCCCAGGCTAGAGTTTTGCTCTACTACTCAGGCTTTTATTACCCAGTAACGCGATCCTAGCTCACTACAGCTTTAAACTCTGGGCTCAAGTGGTCCTCCTGCTTTAGCTTCCTGAGTAGCTAGGGCGACAGGTGCACACTACCACACCCAGTTAATTTTTAAATTTTTAGTAGAGATAGAGTCTTGCTATGTTGCCCAGACTGGTCTTGAACTCTTGGCCTCAAGCAGTCCTCCCACTTCAGCCTCCCAAAGTGCTGGGATTACAAGTGTGAACCACTATGCCCAGACTCCTATATTATTTTTTGAGTTTTAGAGTTTCATGTTTCACATTTAGGTCTGTAATCCATTTGGAGTTAATTTTTGTGAAGGGTATAAGGTCTGTATCTACATTCATTTTATTGCATGTAGATGTCCAGTTTTTTCAGCACTATTTGTTGAAAAGACTGTCTTGGCTCTGTTGTATTATCTGTGCTATTACGTCAAAGATCAATTGACTGTATTTACGTAGGTCTATTTGTGAACTCTTTGTTCTGTCCCACTGATCTAATTATCTAGTCTTTCACCAATACTACACTGTTTTGGTTACTGTAGCTTTAAAGTAAGTCTTGAAATCAGACAGCATCAGTGTTCTGACTTTGTTTTCTCCTTCAGTATTTAGTTGTCTATTCTGAATTTTTTACCTCTCCATAGAAACTTTGGAATTGATTTGTTAGTAGCTACAGAATAACTTGCTTTGATTTTGATTGGGACTACATTGAATGTACATTGGGACTACATTGAATGGCTTAATAAGCCATTAAGTGAGGGTAAGTGAGCTACTACATTAAGTGAGCCATTCAACATTTTTTGAATGTTGAACCAGCTTTGCATACTTGGTATGAATTCCACTTGGTTCTTTATTTTATTTTATTTTCAGAGATAGGGTCTCACTTCATCACCCAGGCTGGAGTGCAGTGTTGCAATCATAGCTCACTGTTAACCTCAAACTCCTGGACTCAAGCAGTCCTCCTGCCTTGGCCTCCCAAAGTGCTTGGATTACAGTTGTGAGCCACCGTGCCCAGCCTATAATTCTTACTATACATTGTTGGGTTTGATTTGCTAGTATTTTGTTGAGGATTTTCACATCTATGTTCATGAGAGATATTGATCTGTAGGTTTCTTGTAATTTTTTTTTTTCTTACAGGCGTGTGCCACCATGCCCAGCTAATTTTTTTGTGTTTTTAGTAGCGACAGGGTTTCTCCACGTTGGCCAGGCTGGTCTCACACTTCTGGCTTCAAGTGATCCACCCACCGCAGCCTCCCAAAGTGCTGGGATTACAGGAGTGAGCCACCACACATAACCTAACGTCTTTTTTGTGGTTCTGGTGTTAGAGTAATAGAGGTCTCCTAAAATGATTTAGGAAGCATTCTCTATGCTTGTGTCTTCCAAAGAGATGATAAAGAATTGGTATTATTTCTTTCTTAAATGTATGGTAGAATTCACCAGTGAATTCTTCTGGTCCTGGGTGCTTTCTATTTTGGAAGATTATTAATTGGTCAATTTCTTTAATAGGTGTAGACCTTTTCAGGTTGTCTATTTATTGTTGTGTGCATTTTGGCAGATTGTGTCTTTCAAGGGTTTGGTCCATTTCATCTAGGTTATCAAACTCATGGCATAGAGTTATTTGTAATGTTCCTTTATTATCCTTTTAATGTCCATGGGATCTTTAGTGATCTCCCCTCTTTCCTTCCTTCCCTTCCCTTCCCTTCCCTCCCCTCCCCTCCCCTCCCCTCCCCTTGTCTCCCTTCCCCTCCCCTCCCCTCATCTCCCCTCCCCATTTGTGAGACCAAGTCTCCCTCTGTTGCTGAGGCTGGAGTGCAATGGTGCGATCTTGTCTCATTGCAACCGCTGCCTCCCAGGTTCAAGCGATTCTCTTGCTTCAGACTCCTGAGTAGCTGGGATTACAGGCACGCACCACCACGCCTGGCTGATTTTTGTATTTTTGGTAAAGACAGGGTTTAGCCACGTTGGCCAGGCTGGTCTTGAACTCCTGACCTCACATGATTCACCTGCCTCGGCGTCCCAAAGTGCTGGGATTACAGGCATGAGGCACTGCACTCAGCCTCCCATCTTTCATTTCTAATAGTAGTAGTTTGTGCCTTCTCTGTTTCTTTTTCAATTAGCTTGGCTAGAGTCTTAATTTTATTCATCATTTCAAAGAACCAGTTTTTGGTTTCATTGGTTTTCTCTGTTGATTTTCTGTTTTCAATTTCATTGATTTCTGTTCTATTTTATATTATTTATTTTCTTCCACTTACTTTGGATTCAATTTGCTCTTCTTTTTCTAGCTTTTTAAGGTGGAAGATTAGATTTTTAATTTTAGATCTTTCTTGTTTTCTAATATATTCAGTCAGTGTTACAGATTTCCCTCTATGCACTGCTTTCACTGCATTTCACAAATTTTGATAAATTGTATTTTCATTTTCATTAGTTAAACATATTTAAACATTTCTCTGGAGCTTTCTTCTTTTACCTGTGTGCTATTTAGAATTATGTTGTTTAATCTTCAAATACTTGGTTATTTTTCAGCTATCTTTCTATTTTTAATTTCTACTTTGATAATTCTATTGTGGTCATTGAATGATTTCTGTTCTTTTATTTATTTATTTATTTATTTTTGAGACAGAGTCTCGCTCTGTTGCCCAGGCTGGAGTGCAGTGGCGGGATCTCAGTTTACTGCAAGCTCCGCCTCCCGGGTTTACGCCATTCTCCTGCCTCAGCCTCCCGAGTAGCTGGGACTACAGGCTCCCGTCACCTCGCCCGGCTGGTTTTTTGTATTTTTAATAGAGACGGGGTTTCACCGTGTTAGCCAGGATGGTCTCGATCTTCTGACGTTGTGATCCGCCTGTCTCGGCCTCCCAAAGTGCTGGGATTACAGGCTTGAGCCACCGTGCCCGGCCTCTTCTTTTATTTTTTATTTATTTTATTATATTTTATTTTTTTTGAGGTGGAATCTCACTCTTCTTGCCCAGGCTGGAGTGCAGTGGCGCAACCTTGGCTCACTACAACCCCTGCCTCTTGGGTTCAAGCGATTCTCCTGCCTCAGCCTCCCGAGTAGCTGGGATTACAAGCATGCATCACCACACCTGGCTACTTTTTGCATTTTTAGTAGAGGTGGGGTTTCACCGTGTTGGCCAGGGTGGTCTCAAACTCCTGACCTCAGGTAATCCGCCTGCCTCGGCCTCCCAAAGTGCTGGGATTACAGGCGTCAGCCACTGTGCCCAGCCTGTTCTTTTAAATTTGTTAAGGTGTGTTTTGTGGTCCAGAAGATGCCCTGTCTTAGTGAATGTTCCATGTCTGCCTGAAGAATATTTATTGTATTACTGTTCAGAAGTAGTTTATAGATGTCAATTATATCCAGTTTACCGATGGTGCTGTTCAGTTCAACTATGTCCTTTCGTGCTTTTCTGGCTGCTGGATCTGTTCATTTCAGATAGAGGGGTGTTAGAGTCTTTAATAGTGGATTCATCTCTTTCTCTTTACAATTCTATCAATTTTTGCTTCATGTATTTTGGTGCTGTGTTGTTAGGCACATATGTAGTAAGCACCAATTAAGTCTTCTTGGAGTATTGACCCCTTTATCATTATGTAATATCCCTCTTTTTCCCTGACAACTTTCGTTGCCCTGAAATCTGCTCTTTCTGAAGTTAATGTAACTGTGGTTGCTTTCTTTCAATTAGTGTTAGCATGGTATTTCTTCCTACATCCTGTTACTTTTAATCCCTGTTTTTATATTTAAAGTGGATTTCTTCTATACAACATACAGTTGGGTCTTGTGTTTTAACCCATTTTCACAATCTCTGTTGTTTAACTGACATATTTAGACCATTGATGTTTAACGTGATTATTGATATAGATGGATAAATAACTACCGTATTTGTTCCTATTTGTTGGCCCTTGTTTTTATTTTTATTTTTGTATTTTTAAAATTTTTTTCTAGTGAAAGGGTCTTGATTTTCTGCCCAGGCTGGAGTGCAGTGGCATGAATGTAGCTCACTGTAGCCTCGAACTCCTGGGCTTAATTGATCCTCCTGCCTCAGCCTTCCATGTAGCAAGCCATCATGGTTGGCAAATTTTATTTTTTTATTGTAGCTCTTTTTTTTTTATCTTCCACACTTTTGCTGTCTTTTTAGTTTAATTGAGCATTTTATATGATGTTGTTTCTTACCTTTCTTAGCATATCATTTTTACTACATTTTAAACTTCTTTTAGTGATTGTCCTGGAGTTTGCAATACATTTACAACCAATGCAAGTCCGCTTTCATATAACACTATACTGCTTCATGGGTAGTGCAATACCTAATGTTCACAAACTATTCCTAATTCTCTCTTGTTTCTTGTATCATTGCTGTCATTTATTTCACATATGTATAAGTGCATATATATACACACACAATACCAAACATATATACATACACATACATAATTGAGTACATTGTTGCTATTAATTTGAACAAACTGTTATTTGTAAAAAAATTAATAAGAAAAATAAGTTTTCAGCTGGGCATGGTGGCTCACGCCTATAATCCCAGCACTTTGGGAGGCCGAGGCGGGTGGATCACCTGAGGTCAGGAGTTCGAGACCAGCCTGGTCAATGTGGTGAAACCCTGTCCCTACCAAAACTACAAAAATCAGCCAGGCATAGTGGCAGGTGCCTGTAATACCTGCTACTTAGGAGGCTGTGGCAGGAGAATCACTTGAACTCGGGAGGCAGAGGTTGCAGTGAGCTGAGATTGCGCCATTGTACTCTAGCCTGGGCGGCAAGAGCAAAACTCTGTCTGAAAAAAAATAGGAAAGAAAAATAAGTTTTATTTTACCTTCACTTACTCTTCTCTGATGTTTTTCTTTCCTTACGTAAATGTGAGTTTCTGACCTATATTGTTTCCTTTTTCTCTGCGGAACATCTTTTAACATTTCTTGCAAGGCAGGTCTGCCAACAACAAATTCCCTTGGTTCCTGTTTGTCTGAGAAAGTTTTTGTCTTTTGTTTTTGAAGGGTGATTTTTCAGGATGCAGAATTAGAGGTTACTGTTTTTTTTTTTTTTTTTTTTTCTTTTCACACAGCACTCTAAGTGCTTCATTCTCTTCTTGCTGGCATCGTTTATGAGGAGAAGGCAATGTAATTTTTATCCTTGCTCTTCTATAAGTAGGGATTTTTTCCTCTGGCGTCTTTCAAGATTTTTTCTTTATCTTTGATTTGTTTGAAATTTGAAAATGGTATGCCTTGGTGTAGGGTTTTTTGGGGGCATTTATCCCGCCTGCTATTCTCTGAGCTTACCAGTTCTGATTCTGGTTCTGATGCTTATTTAGTCTCTTCAGATTGTATTGTTTGCTTTTTAGTATGCTTTCTAATTTTTTGTTAAAAGGAAGATATGGTCCATGTGTGGTGGCTCACACCTGTAATTCCAGCAATTTGGGAGGGTGAGGCGGGTGGATCACTGAGGCCAGGAGTTCAAGACCAGCCTGGGCAATATGGTAAAACCTCGTCTCTACAAAAACATACAAAAAAATTCAGCTGGGCATGGTGGTGGGCACTGGTAGTCCCAGCTACTTGAGAAGCTGAGGTGGGAAAATCACTTGAGCCCAGGGGGGCCGAGGTAGCAGTGAGCTGAGATCATGCTACTACACTCCAGCCTGGGTGACAGAGTGAGACCCTGTCTCAAAAAAAAAAAAAAAAAAAAAAAAGGATATGATATATTGGGTAAAAGGAACTATGGTAAATGGGATGTTAGTAACTGAGTGGCAGTGTGTGGGGAGGGAAAGCATTCTACAGTCCTGTGGGTAAGTTTTAGTCCTTTGTTTCTCATTATTTTTTTGAGTGTGTGTGGTGTGTTTTTTAACACCCTCGAGTGAGACAGAAGGGTAAGAGGAGATTGGAGTTGGGTATTTTTCCCCAGGTAGGTTAAACTCTGATATAACCCCAGCAAGTTAGGCTCTCATAAAGTAGTTTCTGTTGAGGGCAGGCTTTGTTAAGAACAGAAAGATCTGGTCTGGCATATTTCAAGATGGTTCCATTTTCACACCCACTGCCAGAGGTTCTAGGGGATTTTTATTCAGTATTGGCTGTTAGGGCCTGGTGGAGCTCCTGGAGGTAAAACACATCAGTGTGAGGGCCCCCAGGTCTGGGTCCCCCTGGAATTTTTACTTTTTACAATTTTTAATTTTTACATTTTACAATGTCTTGTCTACATTGAGCCTCTAGAAATTTGTGAATCACAGTTTATGTGTTCCTACCTTAGTACTGATTCCTGAGAAGGTTCTTGCTTGTGGATTTCTGCCCTGATAAATTGTGATTCTCTGTATCTGCCTGTCTGTCTCTCCAATTTTTGGGGTAGCCGTTTGCTCTATGATGTCATTTTTCTGACGGATGTAAGAAGAGCTGTTCAGCTTTTTACTTGTGGTCAGATCTAAGTGAAGTCTTCTGAGCTCCATGTTTTGGCCTGGAAACTGGAAGTCTGAATTTTTACAAATCAGTGCATTTCAGCTTTGAAGGACATTGTGTTGCTAGAACCTAATCATTGCACCTTAGTTTGAGGGAAGGATTGGTCATTATTGTATTTGGAATTAAGATATGAATTTCATTATTACAAAAAAACTCTACTTATTCCAAGAGCTGCTTAATTGAGTCCTTGAATCTCATTAATATTCTGTACTATCATACCTATCTGTGGTCCTTCAGGACAAAAGTCTTACATCATCTGCCCTCATGGAGGGCCATTATAATAGACTATTTATATAGTTACTTTGAGGCAGCATTACATATCCATTGGAGATAGATTTATTTGTTTCAGTTACCATACATCTGTTGATTTAAATCCATAATTTTTGGACACCTACCAGAATGGCTGACACTAAATATTGGCTAGGATGTGGAGCAGATAGAACTCTTGTACATTGCTGGTGGAAGTGTAAATTGGTACAATCACATTGGAAAACAATTTTGTTAAAATCTACGAAAGATACACATGTGCCTGCCCTAATATACAGAAGTAGTTACTCTACTAGATGTATGTCCAAGAGAAATACATATACATGTTTACTAAAATACATTTGTGAGAATGTTTATATCAGTATTCTTTATTATGTTGTTTTCAAAATGGTAAAACAGTGATTCTCATACAACTGTATAAGGGACAGATATCCTGCATTTTTTAACTCATTGATTAGGGATTTGGGATGTTATTATAGCTGGTTCAAAGGAGAAGGTGAATATCGCAGAGAAGCAATTAGGAATACTGAAATAAATTTTCTAATAGCTACAAGCTTGGTTAATATTCTGTTGGCACTAAAATGTACTGTTTGGAATCTTTTCTACAGAGTGGAATTCACTTGTGTCTCTACCAGACAAAATTCATTTGCATTTCTGTGCGCAAGAATCAATTGCGTTACTATCAGTTTTCGACAGCTCAGAGTATTGTACAGTAGCCCAGTCAAAAACAAAGTGTGGATCCCCTATGGAATCAGATAACCCCAAAGGGTCTGCTAGAGAGCTCTTGGTAATCCATAGTAAAAACACACAGAACACAAAGTAATCTGTTCAGCATTTCAAAATCTTTCACAATTTTCCTTGACATCTTTTTTTTTTTTTTTTGAGACTGAGTCTTGCTCTGTTGCCTAGGCTGGAGTGCAATGGTACAATCTCAGCTCACTGCAACCTCTGCCTCCTGGGTTCAAGCAATCCTCCGACCTCAGCCTCCTGAGTAGCTGGACTACAGGTGTGTGCCACCTTGCCTGGCTAATTTTTGTATTTTTAGTAGAGACGGCTTTTCACCATGTTGGCCAGGCTGGTCTTGAACTCATGACCTCAGGTGATCCACCCACCTTGGCCTCCCAAAGTGCTGGGATTATAGGCATGAGCTACTGTGCCTGACTTCCTTGACATCTTACGAGCTAAAAACTAGAAGTAAAAAAGTAAAAACAACTCAGAGGTCCATGAACAGTACAATGGATAAAATTATAATATTTTCGGCCAGGCACAGTCATGCCTGTAATCCCAGCACTTTGGGAGGCCAAGGCGGGCGGATCAGAAGGTCAGGAGATCGAGACCATCCTGGCTAACATGGTGAAACCCCATCTCTACTAAAAATGCAAAAAATTATCCGGGCATGGTGGTGGGCGCCTGTAGTCCCAGCTACTTGGGAGGCTGAGGCATGAGAATGGCGTGAACCCAGGAGCAGAGCTTGCAGTGAGCTGAGATCACACCTCTGCACTCCAGCCTGGGCGACAGCAAGACTCCGTCTCAAAAAAAAAATTTATAATATTTTCATACAATGGAAATCTATATAGCAATAGGAATAAAACTACGATTCCGTGCAACAACATGAATTAATTTCATAAGCATAGTAATGTGTGAAAGAAGCCATTCCCAAGGGTACATATTGTGGGAACCCATTTACATTAAAATGAACAAGTAGAACTTAAAGTAATAGAAATCAGTTATGAGTTGGGATTATGACTGAAAAGAGATGTAGCAGGACCTTCTGAGTATCCGTAATATTTTGTTTCTTGATGTCTCTTGGTTCAGAGGTGTATTAACATTTCAAATTCATATTATACATATACTTAGGATGTGTGTATTTTTTCTATGTTTGTTACCTTTTGATAAAGTTTGCTAAAAAAAATATCATTTGCAGATCACAAACATCCATTTAACCAGTATCTATAGGGAAAAGTGGGGATGTGAATGTTTACTCTTGTCCTAATAATGCAGCATTATAAAGCAGTATTTTTATTGTCTTTGGTATTTGAATTTTCTATATTATAGTTAGATAGTCTATGAAAAGTCATCAGAAGTTTAGAAGTAAGTTTGATTCTGAGGGCAAGAAAACCTTCATTTGGTTTTAGAATTCTCTAAAAACACTTCTACAGCTCTCTCAGAACTTGTATAGCCTTTTCTGTGTATATATTATTGTCTTAGCTGTTGTAATTTCCTTTTGCCTTAGATTGAGTTGTGAGATTCTAAACTTGTACTACCCCCACCCCTTTTTTGGTTTGGTATGTAATTTGCATATTTTCACCATGCGAAAGCTATTTTCTATGGTTGGAAAAGATTTTTTTTTCCTACAGTGTGAACAAATCATTCTTTGTTCTCCTTATTGTGCCTCCAAACTGGTACGTCCGGTTTATGCCCCAAACAACAAAAGTCTGTCATCAGAAATTAAAATGCCAGTAAGAACAAAGGCAGAGACCATGAGGAGCTCTTGGAGAGGCTTTCTCCCTGTTTGCTCCTCTCCCCAAGTTACCACAGTTGCCAGGAAGCTGGAATACTGCTTGGTACTCGCCTTCCTCGTAGTTCTACTCTTGTATTTATTGCTATTGTTGGTTTAAAAGTGAACTTACAGTTTAGTATACGTCTTTTCAGGATCTATAAAATCCTTATCTTTGAGATTCCTTGCCATTTTTAATGAGGTCTCTTCTTAAAACCTAAAAAATCACTCTTGACAGCCTATAAAAAAAATCAGTTTTGGCACTTATTTGAAGGGAAAATTATCAGTGAACATAATGTATAAAATTATTATTCAGAAAGATAGCTAAAGCAGAATCTGTAAAGACTAACCATCCTCTGTGTGTCCTTTCTGAAATGTATGCATCATATATGTAAAAACTTTGTTGACACTGTTTCTGTTCTGAAATGGTACTCTAATGTAGAATTCCCACAGACTATTTGGAGAGTTCTCTCCTCGAGGAAGTTTGACATTTTGTGATTCACATAGGATAGTTTAGAATTATGTTTCTAATTTCAGTAGGTTGTACAATCCTGATTTTAATATATTCAGAAATATCTATAAATGTGACACAATGTTTCCTCTGCTCCCCCCAACCCCCACCCCCGAGTTATAATTAAACACAGATCCTGGGACCTTAGAGGTAATGAAGAATGGACAGTGAATGTGAGGATGCATTTTATAATCAGTCCAAATGTTTTTTCTCCCCCTCACCTGTTGCCTTATGTGTAAGGAGGGATTTAAGGTAGAAGCTTAGAATGGGGCATTTAGGTTTGTTTTCAAAGCTGTTTTGCTGAAAAGTATTGTGTATTCAGGTTTCAAAATGTTTTTTGATGTCAAAATATGTATTATGTATATGTCAAAATGTGTATTAAATACAGTGATAGCAAACTTTTATCGTATTGTGAGTATGCTAAGACAGATTTGTTTTATTCTTTTTTTTGAATAATAGAGTATAGCAGCTCCTTTAAATATGGTTACACTTCTTTAACATAAAGATTTTATTTGATAGGACCAAAAGCTAAATACTAGAACTCTGGCATATGGAAATAATAGTATAGAGTGGTGGATTTTGTTTTAGAATAATATCATTTATTGTAAGTGTAAAATGAGAAGTATTTTTCTTTACTTGAAATACAATTTCAATGTAAGTTCTGTGGTATTATTTTAAAATATATTGTTTATTTTATTAATAGAAATCGCACGTATATTGGGTAACACTTCTCTGTTACAATAATTTATTTTTAAAATGTAAATGGCTTGGCAGTGTTTTTATTCTTTTGGCTATTGTTAAAATTTTAAAAGGTAGGTGGAAATAGCCAATAACAAATCTGTAATATAATTAGATTACATTAGTGTTACACTTTTTAGCATACATATACTTAAAATAAAAAAGACTGTAATTTTTAGATTTCAGAGAATGTGTGATACTACATTGCAGGCAAGTTGAACAAATAACCTTTTAAGACTTTTTCTAAATTTTAAACTTTGTTCTATAATAATAAAATGTGGACTATAATGGCCGTGGTTTTTATTCTGAAAATTAAAAGTTACAAAGGAATTTGTAGAGTAAATAAGTTCTTACAGTTTGGTATAATGCATTTATAGCTTTCATGTGTTTCATTGGTGATAGGTGGTGCTGTTGTTGCACAGTTAGTCCTCACATTCTTCACATCTGCATCCCAAGTGCTACAGAAGGATTTCTTGCTAATAAATAATTTGTAGTAATTATCATAAGCAAAATGAATATGATGGTTATTTAGGCATTATCACAACTTAACATTTATAAGAAACAAAAATATTTATAGTTTGCAGCTCTTAAATTCAGATAGAAGCTGAAAAATCTAAAAAAGTAGTTACTCTAAAAGAGAGCTCTGTAGATTTATAGTAATATTGTAAGATTTATACACTTCTAATTTTATAATGTATACATCTTTGATATTTTAAACTGCTTGTATGGCAGGCCTGTTTTAAAAAAAATACCATCAGTATGTTTCCTCTGTTGAATTTATATCTTTATTACATTGGTTGTAAGTTCTTTTGTATCTTGAACTAGTTTTATAATGGTTGCCATTTTCTCTGATATTGCATATTTCATCAAACACTAGGCAATTATGAAAATGGTTTGAGAAGTACAGTACCATGTAGAGTAATTTAATCTCTCTCCCTTCCCCATCTCCCCCAAAGATAAACTCAGAGTTCTGTCAGTTGAGATGGAAATAGGAAAGCTATTCTTAACTATAATTTAATCTGCTCAGTGCTTCAATCAGCAGTTTGAAAAGCAGTTGTTTTCCCACTTGACACATATTACCATACTCCTTTACCTTTTGTTCTTCTTTTAAAAAAATTTTTATCCCCCACAAAATGTCCTGAACATACCCTTTATCTTTTGAATTAATAGAATGAATGACTCAAATTGCTTGGATATTCATAGTGTTTGAGCTATGTTTATATTTAAGTGTATAATAAAAATGATGACTTTAAAAAGTTGTGTATATATAGAATTTTTTGTTCACAGAATATTGAAATTAGAAGTATCCTGGGGGCTTCTTTAGCAGCTTTTCCTTTTCATTTTATGATTGTGAAAGAATATAGGCTTATTGAGGTTACATGATTTACTCAATGTTAACAGACAATTAGTTGCCTAACCGTAAGTATACCTAAATTATTCACATTTCACTTAAGTGAATATGTATTGCTTTTTCTCATTTACAACATATTTGTTAAAGTTGCTACAATATTTAAGGTGAGATTTTCAGAGTAGTATTACAGTTTTGTTCTCAAAAGAGAAGGCAGTTGTGCAGGAACTGTACAGATTTCTAATGGTTTAATAAGATAAAAAATATAGACTTCCAGAACAGACCCTTTTTTTCTGTTCATATCAAGTGTGTGCTCTTACAGTTTTCTAAAATTACTTCCAGTGATGTGACCAACAATCGTGTATGAGCAACAATAAATGTGTGTGGATGTAATATATATTTCACACAAAATATTGTCATCAAATTTGAAAGATCTTGTTTTTATATAATACTGTTGTGACCTTCATTTTCCCACTGAAATATTTTCTTTCTTCTCTCATGCAGATCAGTGGGGAAGCACAAGAGCTCTTCTCTGTTCGACATGGCCCAATTCGAGCGGCTAGAATCTTGCCTGCTCCACAGTTTGGTGAGTGTAGTCCTTAAGAAGAAAATCATTCAGAAAAGAGTTTCTCTTTTGTTGGTCTTGGACTACAGACAGCAAGAATGATAACTAAAGTCTGTTTTCCTCCAAGTGTCCATTCCCCTTCCCCACCTCCCCCAAAGATAAACTTAGTTCTGTCAGTTGAGATGGAAATAGGTAATCTTAACCAATTCAATATGGCCATTCACTTTCTGCTGTGGTTTTGATTTATCTTCATCCTCTTTGATCTCGATTTAGCCTCTGCCTTTGCTGGCTCTTTCTTGAAGTCCTTTTCTCTCTTGGTTTTCATGGCATCCTTCTTCCCATATCCCTTCCTGGCTGACTGTGCCGCCTTTGTTATGTTTCTGGCTTAGCTTTCTTCTGTGGGTATTCCTCAAGTCTCTGTTGTTCTCCTGCCTTTGCCCTCCTTCTCAGTTATACTTATGCCGTGGAGAGCTTGGTTTTCACTTTTATCTGGGTTGTAGATGACTCTGCTGTCTGCATCTACAGCTATGTCAGAAGTGGAGTTTTGGGCTTTTAAGCTTGCAATTCTGCTGTAATAGAGAATACTTCTTAATGTTGTGTTTAAATAGTATATATGTTTTGTATTTATTAAAAAAATTCAAATATATGTTTGTATTAAACCTGCTTTTAGATGGCTAAATAACTCCTGACTCCTTAATACTTTGAGTTTTCCAAAGGTATTATTCTCTCATTACATTTCCTGTGTTCACTCAAGAATATTTTTGCATGTGCACTGAAAACATAATCATAATAATCATGTTTGGATACTTTAAAATCTTTTTAAAAATAGGATATTAAGATATTTTAATTCTATTATATTTTAAAAAGTTACCTGAAGTGAAAAAAGTCTTATAAGACTTCTTGTAGCAGCTAATTCTCTAAATTTGTGAGATTGATGTTTTCGAAGACTTACGACATTGTGATTGTGCGTAAAGAATATAGGGATTAATTTAGCAACTAAATCTGCCTAAATGAAATGAGGAGGGTGGAGGAAACAAGGCAACAGTGTCTTGCAGTCACGTGTAGATTTTCTCCCTTGCTATTCAACTCTATGGCATATTCTGATTTCAGCTCTTTCGCTGTCTGTTTCTCACACAGTTGATCATGCTCTCTCTTGCTCTCTCATGCCATGTCACTCTCTCTTTTGTTCTGTTTTTTGTTGCATTTGTAATTTGGTGAAATATTTTGACAATGAAGATTCTAGACCATCCTTTTCTAGAAAGTTTTTGGAATAGCCAGCTTTCTCTTTGGATGGTTGGAATCAAGGAGGACTTTATTACTAAAGGACTCTGCTCTGTTTCTTTGTGGGTAATTCACAGATGCAGACTTTTCCCTCTTCTTGTTATTTGTGAAGTTATTTTGTTTATGAGTATTATCAATGTTCATCTTTTCTGAACTTTTAAGGCAGAAATATGTCATGAAAATATCTAATTAATATTGCTAATATTTTCTTTAGAAGTATATTTAATTTACTTTTTTAAAAAAGATTTCTTCCTTTACTATAATGTACTTATTTAAAAATATATTGTTAGATTTAAAATATGATTTTACATGGGTAAGTTTTCTGTTATGAGTTAAGCAAATTACTTGTGTAGCTTTTATTGTATTTGATTAATTTTTTAGATTTTTGAAAAAGACTAGTCAAGTGCAGTAGTGAGAAGGGGGGAAAAAGTAGAACGAGGAGTTTCATCCGTAACTGACTGTAAACAATCAAGAACTCACTACCTTCAGAGCAGCCTTTTAGATTTTTTCCCCCAAAGTCATACGTGCAAATGATCACATAAAACTTGTAATGGAAAAGAGTAATACCCACTTTTCTCTTTTACCCATTTTGCTTTAATTTGTTGTGGTGGAATATGTAGCTTTCTGAAAAAGGATGTGTGGGAGGTATTGTCTGTCTTTATTCTTCCTTCACTCTTGATTGATTATTTGGCTGGATAACAAATACATGTTTATAAGAAAGTTACTTCAGAATTTCAAAGGCATTGGTGTAACATTATGTTGAAGAGTCTAAGGCCATTTTGATACCTTTTTCTTTGTGGCTTGTTTTACTTTCCGGAAATTTATACAATGTTGGCTTTGTTCCCGATGTTCTGAAACTTTGCAGCCTTGTGTCTTAATTCACACATTTTCTTGGACCCTTTTAATTTGAAAATGCAAGTCTGGTATTTTGACGAAATGGCTTCAGTTTTTGTTGTTGATTTCTTCCATTAAGTTTTCATTGTTCACTCTTTCTATAACTTGTATTATCTGGATGTTAAATCCCTTGTACTGGTTAATTTTTTAAAATTAATTTCTTATTCTTTTTTTGAGATAGTTCCAGTGTGGCTTACTAATACTTCTCTTGAAAAATTATTTTCTGCTGTTATGTTTTTCTTACCCTATACCTCTCATATCTAATACCTTCCTCCCTTCTTTCTTCTTTGCCTCCCTTTCTTCTTTCTTGGTATACTTTACATATGAATAGGTAGCAAATAGAATCCAATGACATATAAAAATAATTAAACATCAGGACAAAGTAAGATTTATTCCAGGAATACAATGTTGGCTAACATTTGAAAATTAATGGGCTGGGCTTGGTGGCTCACACCTGTAATCCCAGCACTTTGGGAGGCTGAGGCAGGTGGATCATGAAGTCAGGAGTTCGAGACCAGCATGGCCAACATAGTGAAACCTCGTCTCTACTGAAAATACAGAAAATTAGCCAAACATGGTGGCTGGCGCCTGTCTGTAATCCCCGCTACTTGGGAGGGTGAAGCAGGAGAACTGTTTGAACTCAGGAGGTGGAGGTTGTAGTGAGCTGAGATAGCACCATTGCATTCCAGTCAGGGTGACAGTATGAGACTCCATCTCAAAAAAAAAAAAAAAAAGGAAATCCATGTAATTTACTGTATTAGAGTGAAGAAGAAAACCTGTATGATCATCTCAATAGAAGTAGGAAAAAAACTTTGCCAAATCTCAGTAGCCATTTATGATTAAAAAAAATTTAGCAACCTAGGAATAGAAAAAAGTTCTGAATATGATAAAAGTTATCTATTTTAAAAATGTATACCAAGCGTCATACTCAATGTTGGTGTATTGAATGCTTTCTTGCTGAGTTCAGGATGACTTCTGTCACCACTTCTATTTATTGTAGTTCCTAGCCATTACAATAAGGCAAGAAAAACAAAAAAGGCATAAAGATTAGAAAGAAGGATATGAAAGTGTCTTTATTCATCGATAACATGATTGTGTACATAGAAAATGCAATAGAACCAACAAATGGTTAGAATTAATCAGTGAATTTAGCAGAGCTGCTGCATACAAGGTTCTATAAATCTTTTGTGAACTGAATCCCTTCCTGTGCATTTTTCCAGCATCACGTTCTGCCATCTTTACCCTGTCCCCCTCACTAGTCATTACAACAACATTCCCTTGTGGTAGTTGTACTGAATTTCTTTTATTTCCTCAAAAGATCCATCCTCCTGCTTTCCGGTCTGCATTTGTTATTTCCTCTTCTAGAATACTCATGTCCTTCTAACCCTTCTTGCTCCTTCTCCACTGTCAGTAGTGCGTGCTCCCATAGGACTTAATGTTCTTCAATTGTTCATTTGCCTCTTGTTTGCTACATTTGCAGACTGTTTTTATGTATTCAGTGTCTCACAGAGTGCTTTATACAAGGTATTAATAAATACTTGTTGAATGTTGCTGGATTGTATAATACTTTGCAAGTGAAGACCTGGAAGAAAAAGTGAGTTCTCTTTCTAAAGATATTTCTGTAGAAAGTCTGTCCCCTAACTAAAAGTGAGAAACTGAAGGATTTGGGTGTCTTCGTATCCCAGAGAAGACCATCTTTGTATTTAATGGGCATTTACTCATGTCAACATAGCTTATGCATCCCTGCTTCTTCATGGCCACTATCAATAATAATTGATTATTTTCTTAATGAACCTAGATCTGCCTTAGGATTTTTTTCAATACGATATTCCAGAAAGCTATGAATAATTACTTGGTATTATCTCAGATAAAAACTGTTACTAATTATCTTTCAAATCTGTCCTTCTAGAATTAATTCCAAGTAATAAATTTTTCTTATTCATTACTTTAAGTAGCCATTTTGGCTTTTAGTACCTCACTTTTGTAATAAAATATATCAGTATGTATATTTTAATATACAAGTAAAAAAGAGACTTTCACTTCCTTTAATATGTTTTTAATTTCTTTCTTTTTTTTTTTTGGGATGGAGTTTCACTTTTGTTGCCCAGGCTGGAGTGCAATGGCGCAATCTTGACTCACCACAACCTCCGTCTTCTGGGTTCAAGTGATTCTCCTGCTTCAGCCTCCCAATTAGCTGGGATAACAGGCATGCACCACCACGCCCGGCTAGCTTTTGTAATTTTAGTAGAGACAGGGTTTCTCTATATTTGTTAGGCTGGTCTCGAACTCCTGACCTCGGGTGATCCACTCGCCTCGGCCTCCCAAAGTGCTGGGATTACAGGCATGAGCCACTGTGCCCAGCCTGTTTTTAATTTCTAAAAGTAAGGACCATGTAATTCTAACCACTGACAATACTGATTATTTAAAAAAATGAAGTAATACTGAAATGTGGGAAGTGAAAATTAATGTGAGTCTATGTTAGCAAAGGTAAACCTGACTGCTTCTTCCTTTTCATCCTTCTTCAGATATTGAGCGTGTACTGAAGGCCCATATTAACAGTATATATTTCTAGTTTTTTTCCCCTTAACTATTCACACATGCATAACACTAACTTATATAATTATGTCCCAGGACTGATTCAGGTTCTTTATATGTATTACATGTATTGGCTGAAGGGTGTGTGTGTGTATAATATTTTTCATAACGATATATAGTGAACATTGTTTTATTTCAGAACTTAGGTATTTATTTTATTATTGCTAAAAATTAACATTGATATTGTATGGGCATTTTAATTGTTTTTTTCCTATTGGTTATATTATTACTTCCATATATGTACATTTAAAAAAAAACAAGGAATTTTTTTTTAAGGATAACTCCTAATGGGGAATTGCTCAAAGGATCTGTATATTTCTTTCTTTCTTTTTTTTTTTTTTGAGACAGAGTCTCACTCTGTTGCCTAGGCTGGAGTGCAGTGGCGCGATCTTGGCTCACTGCAAGCTCCACCTCCCGGGTTCACGCCATTCTCCTGCCTCAGCCTCCCAAGTAGCTGGGACTAAAGGCGCCTGCCACGACACCCGGCTAATTTTTTGTATTTTCAGAAGAGACGGGGTTTCACCATGTTAGCCAGGATGGTCTTGATCTCCTGACTGTGTGATCCACCCATCTTGGCCTTGTGTATTTCAATTTTGATGCATGCTGTAAAATTTCCTCTTAGAGACAGTCTACCAACATTTATACATGAGAATCCCATTTCTCCTTATTCTCTCCTATACTGGCTATTATGAATCTTTTCAATCGTTGCCTGTCTGGATGGTAGAAAATCCTATTCATATGTAACTTAAAAATTTTTATTTTTGGAGACAGTCTCACTTTTTGGCCTGGGCTGGAATGCAGTGGTGTGATCCTAGCTCACTGAAGCCTGAAACTCCTAGGCTCAAGCAATCCTCCCACCACAGCCTCCTGAATAGCTAGGACTACAGGCACACGTCAACATGCCTGACTAATTTTTAAATTTTTTGTAGAGATGAGGTCTTGCCATGTTGCCCAGGCTAGTCTTGAACCCCTGGCCTCAAACAATTCTCCCATCTCAGCCTCCCAGTGCTGGGATTATAGATGTGACCCACTGTACCCATATGTAATTTTTTGATCCTTGATTACTAGGGAGGATAGAAAATCCTCATATTTTTGCTATTTATATTCATTAATATCATACTTGTTTATATTCTTTCTCATTGATTTGAGCCCTTTACTAGGTTATTATTAATCTTTAGTTTCATACTAAGAAAATCCTTCTGTATTTTACTATGCCTAACTTTAAATCATGACTTTTCTTGAAAGTTTAATTAAAATTTTATTTTGTTATTGTTATTTGTCTTCTTATTTTATTTATTTATTTATTTATTTATTTATTTATTTATTTATTTAGAGATGGAGCCTCGCTCTGTCACCCAGGCTGGGGTTCAGTGGCGCAATCTCCACTCACTGCAGGCTCTGCCTCCCGGGTTTACGCCATTCTCCTGCCTCAGCCTCCTGAGTAGCTGGGACTACAGGCGCCCACCACCACGCTGAGCTAATTTTTTGTATTTTCAGTAGAGACAGGGTTTCACCTTGTTAGCCAGGATGGTCTCAATCTCCTGACCTTGTGATATGCCTGCCTTGGCCTCCCAAAGCGCTGGGATTAGAGACGTGAGCCACCGCGCCCAGCCTCGTCTTCTTATTTTATTACATTTTCCATATTGTTCATGGTCAGGAAGTAGTTCTTCTTTGCCAGTCTCTGATTTTCATAGATTTTGCACAAAATTTCTGTTTTATTATGGAGTTTCTCTTACTATAATGTTATCTTTTGGGAATGACAGGAGCTGTGTTTTTCTAATATTTGCATTCTATGCAATGACTTGCATAATAATATGTGCCATCGAAGGGGTACCCCATAATGAATTTATTCAATATTTTATAGAGAATAATCTAGAATGCTACTTTTTATAGTGTTGTTCCTAAATTATCAATTTATGATCAAATGATGTATTTTATTTTATTTATTTTATTTTGAGACAGGGTCTGTCTCTCTCTTGCCCAAGCTGGAGTGCAGTGGCACAATCATTTCTCACTGCAGCCCTTGACCTCCTGGGCTCAGGTGATCCTCCTGCCTTAGCCTCCCAAAGCACTGGGATTACAGTGTGAGCTGCCACACCTGACTTTTTTTAAAATTTCTCTGGGATAGAATTTTGCTTTGTTGCCCAAGCTGGAGAACAATGGCACAGTCATGGCTCACTTCAGTCTTGACCTCCTGGGCTCAAGTGATCCTGGCTAATTATGGAGTCCTCTCTGTCGCCCAGGCTGTAGTGGAATGGCGTGGTCGTAGATGGGGTCCCACTGTGATGCACCAGCTGGTCTTGAACCACTGGCCTCAGGTGATCCGCCTGCTTTGGCCTCCCAAAGTACAAGGACTACGGGTGTAAGCCTCCGTGCCTGGCCTGATGCTGTTTTTTACATTAATAGAGTTTATAACTCATAAGAATTATAGTAGTCTTGTGCATATTCTGTTTCCTTCCTGCTCTTGGAGAAAGACAATCATTTTAGCGTTAGCCTTGAATAATTTCTTAGAAATGCAGATGTAAATTTTAAAATACACACACACACACACACACACACACACACACACACACTCTGTTCAGCCAAAACACTAGCAAGCCTCCAAAAGTAGGCCAACTGACATTTGTTTATATTCCTCACCAGTCTATTGCAAAGATGAGGAAACAGGCTTATTGACATTTTAAATGGCTAAACTATGAGATTTAGGGCTTCTCCAATGTTTTCTGCTCTAATTACTGCTCAGTTTGCCTTGTGTATTGTGTATTTTTAAAAATAACACCTCGTTGTTATTATTGAGGTCTTACTGCTTGTGATCTTTTAGGTTTTTGTAATATTTTGCTAAGCCTGTGATGTGATTCAGGTAAATTGTAACTTGAGAACATATGTTGTGTTCATCTTAAGTTTCTTTAATGATTTTGGTTAGAGAACAGTGTTTCTAGGGGAGAATGTCTGCTTTAGAGGTGCTGCTTTTTTAGTTTGGTGATTTCATGGTTTTAGGTATAAGAAATTGATTTCAGAGGATTCTCAGTTTATACCTAGCTGAACCCTGTAATTAGGGCATTTTTCTATAAGAGCTATAGAGGGAAATGTACTGAACAGAAAAGAGAGGTGAATTAAGCGAACCATATAATGCTTGATACTTTTCAGATAACATTTTAGGTTGATTGTATACATTGTTACCACTTTTCCACTATTCCTCAGGGTGAGTACCATTATCCTAATTCACAGGTGAGGAGACTTAATGCTCAAAGAAATTGACAGTTGGTAAATGGTGAAACTGAAACTTGTAATATCAATTATTATTTGGTTATATAGCACAAAGTATAAGAAAGAAAAAGTATTTCAAAACCCTGTTCTCTGAAGATACCCTCTGTTAATCTCTTGTTTTATATCATTTAAGCCTCTATACACACACTCCATGTACATGATGTGTTTTAAAACTTGGGATTACTATGTAATATATTTTGTAGCCTTTTATTAATTTAATATTATTAGTTGAGCATTTTCCTGATAGTAGATATTCTCCTTTAATATGCTTTTCAATAACTGCATGACTTTTCATCATGTGGATTTGTGATTACTTATTTAAGCAACCTTAACATTTGTTTTCATTTTCTCCTATTTTTTCAATTTTAAAAATTAATACAAATATTTTGCATGTTATGCGGTACTTGTATTTCTTAGGTGCACAGAATGTGTAATGATCAAGTTAGGGTATTTTAGGTATCCATCACCTGAAGTATTTATCATTTCTATGTGCTGGTAACATTTTAAGTTCTTTCTTGTAGCTACTTTGAAATAGATAATACATTGTTGCTAACTGTAGTCATCCTACTCTGCTATTGAATATTGAGGCTTACTTGTGCTAACTCAGCGGCCCCAACCTTTTTGACACCAGGGACTGGTTTTGTGGAAGCCAGTTTTTCCGTGGATGGGGGGCTTGGTAGGGGGATTATTTCGGGATGAAACTTCCACCTCAGATCATCAGAAATTAGTTAGATTCTCATAAGGAGTGCACAACCTAGATCCCCTACACGCACAGTTCGTAATGGGATTGGTGCTCCTGTGAGAATCTAATGCCACCACTGATCTGACAGGAGGTGGAGCACAGACCATAATGCTTGCTCTCCTAATGCTCACCCACATGCCATGAACTGGTACCAGTCTGCAGCCCAGGAGTTGGGGACCTCTGTTCTAACTGTGTGTTTGTACCCCTTAACCAACCTCTCTTTATCCACCCCCCTTCCATCCACACATTCTTCCCAGGCTCTGGTATGTATCATCCTATTCTCTATCTCCATGAAATCAGTTTCTTTAGCTTCCACATGTGAGTGAGAACATGTGACATCTGAATTTCTGTGCCTGGCTTATTTTACTTAATGTGATTACCTCCAGTTCCATCCCTGTGCTGCAATGGCATGATTTTATTTTTTTTTATGGCCACATAGTATTTCACTCTGTATATATACCACATTTTCTTTATTTATTCATCCATGCATGGACACTTAGGTTGATTCCATATCTTTGCTGCTGTAAATAGTGCTGCGATAAACATGTGAGTGCAGGTTATACAGATTTCTTTTCCTTTGGATAAATACCAGGTAATGGGGATTGCTGGATCATATGATAGTTCTATTTTTAAATTTTTGAGGAACCTCCATATTGTTTTCCACAGTGGTTATATCAGTTGACATTCCCACCAACAGCATATAAGAGTTCCCTTCTTGGCCAGGCGTGGTGGCTCATGCCTGTAATCTCGGCACTTTGGGAGGCTGAGGCGGGCGGATCACGAGGTCAAGAGATCAAGACAATCCTGGCCAACATGGTGTAACCCCATTTCTACTAAAAATACAAAAATTAGCTGGGCGCATTGGTGCACGCCTGTAGTTCCAGCTACTCGTGAGGCTGAGGCAATGGAATCCCTTGAACCCGGGAGGTGGATTTTGCAATGAGCCAAGATCGCACTACTGCACTCCAGCCTGGTGACAGAGTGAGACTCTGTCTCAAGAAAAAAAAAAAAAGGAGTTCCCTTCTATTTTATTTAGTTTGCCCTGATCTTTATTCTTTCTTTTATTCTGCTAATTTTGAGTTTGGTTTGTTCTTGGCTCACTGCAACCTCCACCTACTGGTTCAAACGATTTTTCTGCCTCAGCCTCCCGAGTAGCTGGGATTACAGGCGCCCACCACCACACCCGGCTAATTTTTTTTTTTTGTTTTTTGTTTTTTGTTTTTTGAGACGGAGTCTCGCTCTGTGGCCCAGGCTGGAGTGCAGTGGCCAGATCTCAGCTCACTGCAAGCTCCGCCTCCTGGGTTTACGCCATTCTCCTGCCTCAGCCTCCTGAGTAGCTGGGACTACAGGTGCCCGCCACCTTGCCCGGCTAGTTTTTTGTATTTTTTTTAGTAGAGACGGGGTTTCACCGTGTTAGCCAGGATGGTCTCGATCTCCTGACCTCGTGATCCGCCCGTCTCGGCCTCCCAAAGTGCTGGGATTACAGGCTTGAGCCACTGCGCCCGGCCCACCTGGCTAATTTTTGTATTTTTTGGTAGAGACGGAGTTTTGCCATGTTGGCCAGGCTGGTCTCAAACTCCTGACCTCAGGTAATTCACCTGCCTCGGCTTCCCAAAGTGCTGGGGTTACAGGCGTGAGCCACAGTGCCTGGCTGCTTTTCTGGTTTCTTGAGGTGCGTCATTAGGTTGCTTATTTGAAAGTTTTTTACTTTTTTGATGTGTTTATTGCTATAAACTTCTCTTTTAGCACGGCTTTAGTTGTATCCCAAATGGTTTTAGTATGATGTGTTTCCATTTAAATTTGTTTCAAGAAATATTTTGATTGCTCTCATAATTTCTTCATTGACACAGTGGTTGTTCAGGAGTATCCTATGTAATTTCCATGTATTTGTGTAGTTTACAAAATTCATCTTCATGTTGATACTTAGTTTTATTCCACTGTAGTCTGAGAAGATTTTTTTAAATTTTTTTAATTTTTATTTATTTATTTATTTTTGACACAGAGTCTCCCTCTTTTGCCCAGACTGGAGTGCAGTGGCACGATCTCGGCTCACTGCAACCTCTGCCTCCTGGGTTCAATCAATTCTTCTGCCTTAGCCTCTTGAGTAGCTGGGACTATAGGCACATGCCACCACACCCGGCTAATTTTTGTATTTTTATTAGAGATGGGATTTTGTCATGTTGGCTAGGCTGGAAGATTTCAGTTTCTAAAAATTTGTTGAAACTTATTTTGTGGCCTAACGTATAGTCTGTCATGGAGAATGTTCTGTGTGTTGATAAGAATGTATAACCAGCCTGGTGACATAGCAAGTCCCCATCTCTATTAAAAAAAAATTCGCAGAATATATATTCTGTAGTTGTTGGGTAGAATGTTCTATACATGCCTGTTAGGTCTGTTGGATCTGAAGTCCAGTTTAAATCCAATGTTTCATTGTTGATTTTCTGTCTGAATGATCTGTTTAATGCTGAGAGTGGGGAGTTGAAGCCCCCTACTATTACTGTATTTCAGTTTATCGCTCCCTTTAGCTCTACTAATATTTGCTTTATGAATCTGGATGCTCCAGTATTGGGTGCATATATATTTAGAATTGTTATATTCTCTTGTTGGATTGACTCCTTTGTCATTGCATAGTGCCTTTTTTTTTTTTTTTTTTTTTTTACTGTTTTTGTTTTGTTTCATTTTGTTTATTTTTAAAGATAAGGTCTCACTGTCTTACTTGGGCTAAAGTGCAGAGGAGTGATTGTAGCTCACTGCCACCTTGAGCTCCTAAGCTGAAGCGGTCCTTCCACCACAGCCTCCTGAGTAGCTGGGAGTACAGGTGGGCACCATCATGCCTGGCTAATTTTTAAAAAATATTGTAGAGATGAGGGTTTCTCTGTGTTGCCCAGGCTGGTCTTGAACTTCTGGCTTAAAGTGGTTCTCCCACCTTGGCCTCCCAAAACACTGGGATTACAGGTGTGGCCAGCATGCCCAGCCAAATTCTGTTTTATCTGATATCAGTATAGCTAGTCTTGCTCACTTTTAGTTTCTATTTGGATGGAGTACCTTTTTTCCATCCCTTTACTTTGAGCCTATATATGTCTGTAGGTGAAGTGCATTTCTCGTAGCCATCAAAATTGGATCATGTTTCTTTTATACATTCAGCCAGTCCCTGTCTTTTAAGCAGATACTTTAATCAATTTACATTTAAGGTTATTATTGATATGTGAGATTTTGTTACTGTCATATAATTTGTTTTCTGTTTGGTTTGTATATTCTTTGTTCCTTTCTCTTCCTTATTTGTGTGTTTGGTTTACCAGTGAGTTTTATACTTTTGTGTGTTTTCATGATGGGAGTATATGTTATTCTTTCACTTTCATGTTTAGGACTCCTTTGAGCATCTCTTGTCGGCCTAGTCTAGTGGTGATGAATTCCCCCAGCTTTTGCTTATCTTGGAAAGACTTTATTTCTCCTTCATTCATGAAGGATAATTTTGCTGAATATAGTATCCTTGGGTGACAGGATTTTTGTTTTTTGTTTTTAAATTTTAGCACTTGCAATATGTCATTCAATTCTCTCCAGGCCTGTAGCTTTCTGCTGAGAAATCCACTGTTGGTTTGATGGGAGCTCCTTTATAGATGACTAAATGCTTTCGCTTGCTACCCTTAATATCTTCTCTTTTGCTTGGCTATAGTTTGACTATAAAGTGCCATGGAAGAAGACCTTTTTACATTGTGTCTGCGGATTTTTGGACCTCTTATTTGTGAAAGTCTAGGCCTTTCTCTTGCTAGACTTGGGAAATTTTCATCTAACATTTTGTTAAATAGGTTTTCTAACCCTTTCATTCTATCGTCATCCTTGTGGATACCAGCATTTCAAATATTTGGTCACTTTATGTTGTCCCAAATGTCACAAAGGCTTTGCTCATTCTTTTTCATCCTTTTTTCTTTATTTTTGCCTGATTGGATTATTTCAAAAGAACTGTCTTCAAGTTCTGAGATTCTTCCTTCTGCTTGATCTTATCTATTGTTGCTTTTGGATATATTTTGCATTTTATTCATAGAATTCTTATGTTCTAGAATTTCTGTTTTGTTCTTTTTAAAAATACCTATCTCTTTTGTGAATGTCTCAGTCATTCCTGAATTGTTTTTCGTATTTTTCTGTATTATTTTTCAGAACTCTGTTGTATCTCATTGAGCTTCTTTAAAATCAGTATTTTGAATTGTTTCTCTGGGATTTTATGAATTTTTTTTATTATTATACTTTAAGTTCTAGGGTACATGTGCACAAAGTGCAGGTTTGTTGCATATGTGTACATGTGCCATGTTGGTTTGCTGCACCCATTAACTTATCATTTACATTAGATATTTCTCCTAATGCTATCCCTCCCCCATTCCCCACCCCATGACAGGCCCTGGTGTGTGATGTTCCTCACCCTGTGTCCAAGTGTTCTCAGTATTCAATTCCCACCTGTGAGTGAGAACGTGGCAGTGTTTGGTTTTCTGTCCTTGCAATAGTTTGCTCAGAATGATGGTTTCCAGCTTCATCCGTGTCCCTAGAAAGGACATGAACTCATCCTTTTTATGGCTGCATACTAGTCCATGGTGTATATGTGCCACATTTTCTTAATCCAGCCTATCATTGATGGACATTTGGGTTGGTTCCACGTATTTGCTATTGCAAATAGTGCCGCAATAAACATACATGTACGTGTGTCTTTATGGCAGCATGGTTTATAATCCTTGGGGTATGTACCCAGTAATGGGATGGCAGGGTCAAATGATATCTCTACTTCTAGATCCTTGAGGAATTGCCACACTGTCTTCACAATGGTTGAACCAGTTTACACTCCCACCAACAGTGTAAAAGCATTCCTATTTCTCCACATCCTCTCCAGCACCTGTTGTTTCCTGACTTTTTAGTGATTGCCGTTCTAACTGGTGTGAGATGGTATCTCATTGTGGTTTTGATTTGCATTTCTCTGATTACCAGTGATGATGAGTATTTTTTCATGTGTCTGTTGGCTGCATAAATGTCTTCTTTTGAAAAGTGTCTGTTCATATCCTTTGCCCACTTTTTGATGGGGTTGTTTGATTTTTTTTTTGTAAACTTGTTTAAGTTCTTTGTAGATTCTAGATATTAACCCTTTGTCAGATGGGTAGATTGCAAAAACTTTCTCCCATTCTGTAGGTTGCCTTTTCACTCTGATGGTAGTTTCTTTTGCTGTGCAGAAGCTCTTTAGTTTAATTAGGTCCCATTTGTCAATTTTGGCTTTTGTTGCCATTGCTTTTGGTGTTTTAGTCATGAAGTCCTTCCCCATGAGTATGTCTTGAATGGTGTTGCATAGGTTTTCTTTGTTTTTTTTCTATGGTTTTTATGGTTTTAGGCCTAACATTTAAGTCTTTAGTCCATTTTGAATTAATTTTTGTAGAAGGTGTAAGGAAGGGATCCAGTTTCCAGTTTCAGCTTTCTACATATGACCAGCCAGTTTTCCCAGCACCATTTATTGAATAGGGAATCCTTTCCCCATTTCTTGTTTTTGTCAGATTTGTCAAAGATCAGATGGTTGTAGATGTGTGGTATTATTTCTGAGGGCTCTGTTCTGTTCCATTGGTCTATATCTCTGTTTTGGTACCAGTACTATGCTGTTTTGGTTACTGTAGCCTCGTAGTATAGTTTGAAGTCAGGTAGTGTGATGCCTCCAGCTTTGTTCTTTTTGCTTAGGATTTGTCTTGGCAATGCAGACTCTTTTTTGGTTCCATATGAACTTTAAAGTAGTTTTTTCCAATTCTGTGAAGAAAGTCATTGGTAGCTTGGTGGGGATGGCATTGAATCTATAAATTACCTTGGGCAGTATGGCCATTTTCACGATATTGATTCTTCGTATCCATGAGCATGGAATGTTCTTCCATTTGTTTATGTCCTCTTTTAGTTTGTTGAACAGTGGTTTGTAGTTCTCCTTGAAGAGGTCCTTTACATCCCTTGTAAGTTGGATTGCTAGTTATTTTTTTCTCTTTGTAGCAATTGTGAATGGGAGTTCACTTGATTTGGCTTTCTGTTTGTTTGTTATTGGTGTATAAGAATGCTTGTGATTTTTGCACACCGATTTTGTATCCCGAGACTTTGCTGAAGTTGCTTATCAGCTTAAGGAGATTTTGGGCTGAGACGATGGGGTTTTCTAAATATACAATCATGTCCTCTGCAAACAGGGACAATTTGACTTCCTGTTTTCCTAATTGAATACCCTTTATTTCTTTCTCTTGCCTGATTGCCCTGGCCAGAACTTCCAAAGCTATGTAGAATAGGAGTGATGAGAAAGGGCATCCCTCTCTTGTTCCAGTTTTCAAAGGGAATGCTTCCAGTTTTTGCCCATTCAGTATGATACTGGCTGTGGGTTTATCTTAAATAGTTCTTATTGTTTTGAGATACGTTCCATCAGTACCTAGTTTATTGAGAGTTTTTAGCATGAAGGGCTGTTGAATTTTGTCAAAGGCCTTTTCTGCATCTATTGAGATAATCGTGTGGTTTTTGTCTTTGGTTCTGTTTATTTGATGGATTATGTTTATTGATTTGCATATGTTGAACCAGCCTTGCATCCCAGGGATGAAGCCAGGTTGATCTTGGTGGATAAGCTTTTGGATGTGCTGCTGGATTCAGTTTGCCAGTATTTTATTGAGGATTTTTGCATCGATGTCCATCAGGGATATTGGTCTAAAATTCTCTTTTTTTGTTGTGTCTCTGCCAGGCTTTGGTATCAGGATGATGCTGGCCTCATAAAATGAGTTAGGGAGGGTTCTCTCTTTTTCTGTTGATTGGAATAGTTTCAGAAGGAATGGTACCAGCTCCTCTTTGTACCTTTGGTAGAATTTGACTGTGAAGCCATCTGGTCCTGGACTTTTTTTGGTTGGTAGACTATTAATTATTGCCTCAATTTCAGAGCCTGTTATTGGTCTATTTAGAGATTCAACTTCTTCCTGGTTTAGTCTTGGGAGGGTGTATGTGTCCAGGAATTTATCCATTTCTTCTAGATTTTCTAGTTTATTTGTGTAAAGGTATTTATAGTATTCTCTGATGGTAGTTTGTATTTCTGTGGGATCAGTGGTGATATCCCCTTTATCATTTTGTATTGTGTCTATTTGATTCTTGTCTCTTTTCCTCTTTATTAGTCTTGCTAGCAGTCTATCAATTTTGTTGATCTTTTCAAAAAACCAGATTCTGGATTCATTGACTTTTTTGAACTTTTTTTGTGTCTCTATCTCCTTCAGTTCTGCTCTGATGTCATTTATTTCTTGCCTTCTGCTAGCTTTTGAATTTGTTTGCTCTTGCTTCTCTAGTTCTTTTAATTGTGATGTTAGGGTGTCAATTTTAGATCTTTCCTGCTTTCTCTTGTGGGCATTTAGTGCAATAAATTTGCTTCTACACACTGCTTTAAATGTGTCCCATAGATTCTGGTATGTTGTGTCTTTGTTCTCATTGGTTTCAAAGAACATCTTTATTTCTGCCTTCATTTAATTATGTACCCAGTAGTCATTCAGGAGCAGGTTGTTCAGTTTCCATGTAGTTGTGTGGTTTTGAGTGAGTTTTTTAATCCTGAGTTCTAGTTTGATTGCACTGTGGTCTTTGAGACAGTTTGTTGTGATTTCTGTTCTTTTACATTTGCTGAGGAGTGCTTTATTTCCAATTATGTGGTCAATTTTGGAATAAGTACAATGTGGTGCTGAGAAGAATGTATATTCTGTTGATTTGGGGTGGAGAGTTCTGTAGATGTCTATTAGGTCTGCTTGGTGCAGAGCTGAGTTCAAGTCCTGGATATCCTTCTTAACCTTCTGTCTCATTGATCTGTCTAATATTGACAGTGGGTGTTAAAATCTCCCATTATTATTGTGTGGGAGTCTAAGTCTCTTTGTAGGTCTCTAAGGACTTGCTTTATGAATCTGGGCACTCCTGTATTGGGTGCGTATATATTTAGGATAGTTAGCTCTTCTTGTTGAATTGATCCCTTTACCATTATGTAATGGCCTTGTGTTTTTTGATTTTGTTGGTTTAAAGTCTGTTTTATCAGAGACTAGGATTGCAACCCCTGTTTTTTTTTGCTTTCCATTTGCTTGGTAGATCTTCCTCCATCCCTTTATTTTGAGCCTATGTGTGTGTCTGCATGTGAGCTGGGTCTCCTGAATACAGCACACTGATGGCCCATTCAGTATGATAAAGGGTCTTGACTCTTTATCCAATTTGTTAGTCTGTGTCTTTTAATTGGGGCATTTAGCCCATTTACATTTAAGGTTAATATTGTTATGTGTGAATCTGATCCTGTCATTATGATGTTAGCTGGTTATTTTGCCCATTAGTTGATGCTGTTTCTTCCTAGCACCAATGGTCTTTACAATTTGGCATGTTTTTGCAGTGGCTGGTATCGGTTGTTCCTTTCCATGTTTAGTGCTTCCTTAAGGAGCTCTTGTCAGGCAGGCCTGGTGGTGACAAAATCTCAGCATTTGTTTGTCTGTAAAGGATTTTATTTGTCCTTCACTTATGAAGCTTAGTTTGGCTGGATATGAAATTCTAGGTTGAAAATTCTTTTCTTTAAGAATGTTGAATATTGGCCCCCACTCTTTTTTGTATTGTAGAGTTTCTGCCGAGAGATCTCCTGTTAGTCTGATGGGCTTCCCTTTGTGGGTAATCTCACCTTTCTCTCTGGCTGCCCTTTAGATTTTTTCCTTCATTTCAGCCTTGGTGAATCTGACAATTATGTGTCTTGGTATTGCTCTTCTCGAGGAGTATCTTTCTGGTGTTCTCTGTATTTCCTGAATTTGAATGTTGGCCTGCCTTGCTATGTTGGGGGAGTTCTCCTAGATAATATCCTGAAGAGTGTTTTCCAGCTTGGTTCCATTCTGCCTGTCACTTTCAGGTACACCAGTCAAACGTAGATTTTGTCTTTTCACATAGTCCCATATTTCTTGGAGGCTTTGTTAGTTTCTTTTTACTCTTTTTTCTCGAAACTTCTCACTTCATTTCATTAATTTGATCTTCAGTCACTGATACCCTTTCTTCCATTGGATCGAATCGGCTAGCGAAGCTTGTGCATGCGTCACGTAGTTCTTGTGCCATGGTTTTCAGCTCCCTCAGGTCATTTAAGGTCTTCTCTACACTGTTTATTCTAGTTAGCCATTCGTCTAATCTTTTTTCAAGGTTTTTAGCTTCCTTGTGATGGGTTCTAACGTCCTCCTTTAGCTCAGATAGATTTGTTATTACTGACTTTCTGAAGCCTACTTATGTCAACTCATCAAAGTCATTCTCCGTCCTGCTTTGTTCCGTTGCTGGCGAGTAGCTGTGATCCTTTGGCGGAGAAGAGTCTGGTTGAATTTTCAGCTTGTCTGCTCTGGTTTCTCCCCATCTTTGTGGTTTTATCTACCTTTGATGGTCTTTGATGATGGTGACCTACAGATGGGGTTTTGGTGTGGATGTCCTTTTTGTTGATGTTGATACTATTCCTTTCTGTTGGCTAGTTTTCCTTCTAACAGTCAGGTTCCTTAGCTGCAGGTCTGTTGGAGTTTGCTGGAGGTCCACTCCAGATCCTGTTTGCCTGGATATCACCAGCAGAGGCTGCAGAACAGCAAATATTGCAGAACAGCAAATATTGCTGCCTGATCCTTCCTCTGGAAGCTTCATCTCAGAGGGGCACCTGGCTGTATGAGGTGTCAGTTGGCCCCTACTGGGAGATGTCTCAAAGTTAAGCTACACGGGGGTCAGGGACCCACTTGAGGAGGCAGTCTGTCCGTTCTCAGAGCTCAAACACCGTGCTGTGAGAACCACTGCTCTCTTTGGAGAAGTTTCTGCTGCCTTTTGTTCAGCTATACCCTGCCCCCAGAGGCGGAGTCTACAGAGGCAGGCAGTCCTTGTTGAGCTGCCATGGGCTCCACCCAGGTGGAGCTTCCTGTCTGCTTTGTTTACCTACTCTAGCCTCAGCAATGGTGGACGCCCTTTCCCCAGTCAGGCTTTCCGCCTTGCAGTTTGATCTTGAACTGCTGCACTGGCAGTGAGCAAGGCTCCATGGGCATGGGACCTGCTGAGCCATGCACGGGATATAATCTTCTGGTGTGCCGTTTGCTAAGACTGTTGGAAAAGCGCAGTATTTAGGTGGCAGTATCCTGATTTTCCCAGTACAGTCTGTCATGGCTTCACTTGGCCAGGAAAAGTCCCCCGATCCCTTGTGCTTCCTGGATGAAACAATGTCCCGCCCTGCTTTGGCTTGCCCTCTGTGAGCTGCACCTACTGTCCGACCAGTCCCAGCGAGATGAACCAGGTACCTCAGTTGGAAATGCAGAAATCACCCATGTTCTGCGTTGATCATGCTGGGAGCTGCAGACCAGAGCTGTTCCTTTTCGACCATCTTGGAACCTGGAAGTCCTTTTTTTTTTTTTTTGAATTGGAGTCTTGCTCTGTCGCCCAGGCTAGAGTGCAGTGGCGTAATCTCGGCTCACTGCAGCCTCTTGTGTTCAAGCCATTCTCCTGCCTTAGCCTCCTAGGTAGCAGGGACTACAGGCATGCACCACCACCACCGGCTAATTTTTTTCTATTTTTATTAGAGATGGGGTTTCATCATGCTGGCCAGGCAGGTCTCGAACTCCTTACCTCAAGTGATCCACCCGCCTCAGCCTCCCAAAGTGCTGGGATTACAGATGTGAGCCACCGTGGCCAGCCATGAATCTTTTTTTATTGGACTCTGTTGTTGGAAAATTATTATTTTCCTTTGGAGGTTTCTTATTTGCTTGCTTTTCCATGTGTCCAGTGTCTTTGCATTGGTATCTGCTCATCTGGTTGAACGGTCGAGTTGCTTCTTCCAATTATTTATTTATTTATTTACATTTTTTAGAGATGGGGTCTCACTCTGTTGCCCGGGCTGGAGTTCAGTGGCATGATCATGGCTCACTGCAGCTTTGGCCTTCTGGGCTCAAGGGATCCTCCTACCTCAGCCTTCTGAGTAGCTGGAACTACAGGCATGTGCCACAGTGCCTGGCTAGTTTTGAATTTTTTGCAGGGACAGGATCTTACTATGTTGCCAGCCTGGTCTCAAATTACTGGCCTCGAGCAATCCTGCCTCGGCCTTCCATAGTGCTGAGATGAGAGGTGTGAGACAGTGTGCCATCTTCTGTGGGTAGGGCACTTTTGCTTTGATTTTAGGTGCATATATTAGTGAGAGCACTGTATGATTTCTTTGGTTATAAACAATGTGAGTGGTATCTGTGATTTCCTTGGTAGCTGTGATGGTTAATACTGAGTGTCAACTTGATTGGATTGAAGGATGTGAAATATTGATCAGGGGTGTATCTGGGAGGGTGTTGCCAAAGGAGATTAACATTTGAGTCAGTGGGCTGGGAAAGGCAGACCCACCCTTAATCTGGATGGGCACCATCTAATTAGCTGCCAGCATAGCTAGAATATAAAGCAGGCAGAAATACCTGAAAAGGCTAGACAGGCCTAGCCTCCCAGCCTACATCATCCTCCCATGCTGGTCCATGCTGGATGCTTCCTGCTGTTGAACATCGGACTTCAGTTTTGGCACTCAGACTGGCTCTCCTTGCTCCTCACCTTGCAGACGGCCTATTGTGGGACCTTGTGATCCTGTGAGTTAACACTTAGTAAACTCCCCTTTTAATATATATATCTATCTCTTATAAGTTCTGTCCCTCTGGAGAACCCTGACTAATATAGTAGCTTTGAGTACAGTTATTAGTGGAGGCTGTGGTGAAGTTTTGCTGGGCAATAGGACACCAGGTGAGTCATTCTTTGTGTTCCAGTGGTGGCCGTGATAGGCTGATTGTGCCTGTCTTTCTGCCTCAGGGCAGCTTGCACTAGCACCAGTGTCAGCAGGCCTAGGTGGTCTGATTCTTGGGCCTCCAGATGGCTTGTTTAGCTATGGTGGGCCAGGCATGTGGGCAGCTTCTCAGGCCCCTGGACAGCTGGTATGATGTGGGGAGTGGCAATAGCAGGGGTGGAGCAATGCACTGGAACCCAAGTGGTTTATGCTGGTGTTGGCTGTGACAGGTTAGGCAGGCCTGTCCTTTGGCTTGATGGTGGTGCATAGTGGTGGGTGCCAGCTCTGGTGGTATTGGCAGGTTGTGTTGGCCCAACTGGAGACCACAGGAGGAGTGGTCAGGTGCCAATGGTGATGTACTGATCTGGGCAATTTCCAGGCCTGTGGATGACATGCTCGGTTACTATGGGGACTGGACTGGCTGGATCAGTAGACTTGTCCTTGGGCCTTGATCTCCTAGGCTCAGGCAATCTTCCCAACTCAGCCTCCCAAGTAGCTGAGACTATAGGCAAGCACTGCCACATCTGGCTAATTTTTGTGTTTTTTGTAGAGATGGGGTTTTGTCATGTCACTCAGGCTGTTCTTTAACTCCCGGACTCAAACCATCTACTTATCTCAGTCTCACAAAGTACTGGGATTACAGGCATGAGCCACCATACCCAGCCGACTGTTCAGGTCTTTTGCCTATTTTTCCATCAGGTTTTTTTCTTATTGTTGAGTTTTGTTTTATTTATTTTTGAGACAGAGTCTTATCCTGTCGCCTAGGCTGGAGAGCAGTGGCATGATCATGGCTTACAGTTGCCTCTGCCTCCCAGGTTCATGTGATCCTCCTACCTCAGTGTCCCGAGTAGCTGGGACCATAGGCACATGCCACCATGCCTGGCTAATTTTTGTATTTTTTGTGGAGACAGGGTCTCACCATATTTCCCAGGCTGGTCTTGAACACCTGCACTTAAGTGATCAGCCTGCCTTGGTCTCCGAAAATGCTGGGATTACAGGTGTGTGAGCCACTTTACCTGGCCTTACTGTTGTGTTGTTTGTGTGTTTTAGTTAATAGTACTTTATCAAATAAGGCTTTTGGAAATCTCTTCTACCTATGGCTTGTCTTCTTATTTTCTTTACAGTGCCTTTTACAAACCATATTAAAATATTTTCTTTCCTTCCTCTGCATGGATTTTAGCTCATTTAATGTCATTTCACAACTCACTGATGCTCTGTTCACTTTTGAAGTTTTTCCCTCCCCTCTTGTTCCAGTAGTTTCTATTGCTGCCTCTTCATGTTTCTTCATGTTTTTTTTTTCTGCAGTATCTAATGTTGTTAACCTATCCAGTGTATTTTTTTTCTCTTAGACATTGCATTTTTCACTTATAATTTGCATGTACACATGCGTGTGTGTGTGTAGAGACATAGATCTTCCATGCGTCTCTAACATGCTCACTTTCCTCTCCTTGAATAAATGGAGTGTGTTTATCATAGGAATTTTAATGTGGTTATCTAATTTGATTCTATTGATTGATTTTTCTCCTTATTATGGGTTGTATGGATTCCTGCTTCTTTGCATGACTTAAAATTTTTGTTTGGATGCCACACATTTTGAATTTTATGTTGCTCAATACTATTTTGTATTCCTTTAAATATTTTTGGCTTTGTCTTGGGACACAGTTAAACTACTTGGCAATAATTTTATTCTTTCAATACTTTCTCTTACTCTTTGTTAGGTATTCCTAGAGTAGCCATTAGTCTAGAGCAGGAGTCTATAGACATTTTCTTAAGAGGGCTAGATAGTATTTTAGGCTTGTGGGCCATCTGTCCTGACTATTCCACTATTCATCTCTGCCGTCTTGGGCGAAAGCAGCCATTGACAATACTTGAATGAATGAGTGGTAAGTTGGGGCATTCATAGGGCTCACATCAATTGTTTTCCTTGTCTGGAGGATCATTGTCCTGGGCTGCCTGTTGTTGGATGTCTGAAACTGTTTTTTATACATTTTATCTGTTTCTTAAGTTTTCCTGGCAGGAGGGCAAATCTGATCTGCTGCAGAGGTTCAGCATTTTGCCTTAGTTCCTTGTTTTGTATGACTTAAGAGTGCTTAGGATAGTGCTTGGCATGTAGTAAAAGTTCTCTGTGAGTTTTTATAAATAAAGAAAAATATAAATTTGGAATTGAATTTCATTTATAAGACAGTTTAAGACAGTTAAAAAATTTTAGTGTATCTTTGGAGAAGTTAAGTTTCAAACACTTTGAAAGATGCAGGCATTATAGAGAAATTTCTGGAGGTATCATAGCATTAATTGTGTGTGTGTGTGTTTTTTTTTTTTTTTTTCTCTTGGGTGCTAGATGCAGTAGCAAAAGAAAGTGATAAAAACACCAAGGGATTCCTTTATTTCTTTTGATCTCATGAATAGGTAAAGGAGTCTTAAACTTTCCTTCTCCTCTTAACTATCAACAAGGGACTACTATGATTCTTGCCTTTCAGAGACTGGCATCATTTTTTTCTTTCCCCATGATGCTTTTAGTCTTAACAACAAGAAGTGTGGGCCTCCATGTTATCATTTAAACTATCTCTTTGGCACCTACTGTTTAACCTAGTTTTCACTGAATTTTTTTCTCTTGTTGTTGTTACTGTACTTTGCAGTTTTTATGTATATATAGGTTTACCTTGGGAATATTTCAGAATTTCTATTTTTTTTTCATTTGTAGAACATGGAAATAATCTAATTTGAGGCCAAGTTAATTTATGTAATTTTATAGTTAGTAACAGCCAGACACGCTAATAAAAACCTTCTTATTTTAAAAGAAGGAAAACAAAAACTGTGTGTGTATGCAAAGGAATGATCCGCACAAGTTATAGGATACTGACTACCTGGCAGTGGGTAATAGGGTTTGGGATGTATGAGTCTACATAAGTAAATGAAAGTGTTTGGCAGTGTTTTACTTCTTATGGATGAAGGGGAGTTGTAGGTGTTTATTATTAAAATATAAAGAAGAGGTCCATGCTTTCATTGAGAAGAAATGAACCAAGAATTATGAATGGTCTAATTCGTTGTACTCAGTGCTCAAGATGGAGAGGAGAAAGATGCAAATGAGAGAAATGGAATATGCAGTCTTTATTGGATTGGAAATAAAAAACTAGAATTGTGAATTAGAGATTAAAAGCAAAGTTTTGAGTGAAGAATTTAAAGAGAGACTTATTTCCCTCTGTATGGGAAATATATACAGTATTTTGCCCTGAGCAATTTTCTTTGTATGAAGTTGTGCTCCACAGTTTCTTAATGTTTTAAATTCATCATAACAGTATTGACTCAGTTTTGCACTTTTAAAGTAATCTGTGTGTGTGTATAGATGTATATGTATACTCTCAAATCAGAATGACTCCATATATAGAGCCAATATCTGCTCTCGGTATTTTTATTCATAGTTTTGAAAATGCTATAATGTCTCACATTAGTTGTTTAACCTTTATACATTAATATTAGTTTTCCACATGTAACTAACGTCCTTCTTTAACCTATCTTATAACAATATAAGAACAAATGGCTGGGCGCGGTGGCTCACGCCTGTAATCCCAGCGCTTTGGGAGACTAAGGCTGGCGGATCACAAGGTCAGGAGTTCGAGACCAGCCTGACGAACATGGTGAAAACCCATCTCTACTAAAAATACAAAATTAGCTGGGTGTAATGTTGCATGACTGTAATCGCAGCTACTCGGGAGGCTGAGGCAGGAGAATTGCTTGAACCCAGGAGGCGGAGGTTGCTGTGAGCTGAGATTGTGCCACTGTACTCTAGCCTGGGCAACAAGAGTGAAACTCCATCTCAAAACAAAAGAAAAAAAGAACAAATGAAGTAAAGTATATACATATATATGTGTGTGTGCGTGTATATATATGTATATATATATTTCTCTGATGAAATGGCTAAGATCAGCAAGTATCAGGAGGGTGCTCCGTGACTTCCACGCTACCACTGACAGTGGGGAAAAAATGGCTCCAGAACTCTTGGTGTCTTTCCCATCACCACCGTATTCTCTTCCTCTCCTACTATACTCAAAAAAGCATTGCCACTACTTTTATGAGACTATGGCCACTGAGTTCCTTATGTTCTTTACTCTTGTTTTCGTCAGTCACCACAACAAACTCAAAAACTTGGCCAGGCGTGGTGCCTCATGCCTGTAATCCCAGCACTCTGGGAGGACAAGGCAGACAAATCACTTGAGGCCAGGAGTTGGAGACCAGCCTGGCCAACGTGGCAAAACCCCATCTCTACTAAAATTGCAAAAAATGAGCCGGGCGTGGTGGTGGGCACCTGTATCCCAGCTACTCGGGAAGCTGAGGCACAAAAATAGCTTGAATCCAGGAGGTGGTTTGCAGTGAGCTGAGATCATGCCACTGCACTCTAGCCTGGGTGACAGAGCAAGACTCTTGTCTCCAAAAAAAAAAAAAAAAGAAACTTAAAAACTCACAGGTTATTTCTCATTCTCACCCTCTCTCCGTATAGCATTCACTTTTCAAACTCTATCTCTCTCTTCATTCCCCCACTCTCTCAAATACCTACTCCAACTCCAGAAACTTTTTGACAGGGCCCCCTCGGAAGTCACTATCCATCATCTGCTAAATCCCCTATGTCCTCATCCTCTTTTTGGAATGTTACTTCCTTTCTCTTTGTTGCTACCTTTCTTTCTTAGTTACTACCTTTCAGTTTTTGGACATTAGATTTTTATGTCATAGTTTTCTTTAGTACCATTCCTTTCACAATTCCTAAAAATGAACATATTCTTATGTGTTCGTTTGAAATCTCTATGTCTTCTTTGGTGAAATGTCCCTTATGTCTTTTGCTAATTACTGTTGAGTTAAGATAGTTCTTTACATGCTCTGGATGCAAGTCATTTGTTGGATATATGATTTTCAAGTATTTTCATTTCGTCCATGGCTTATCCTTTAATCCTCTCAGTTTGGATGAAGTCCAATTATCATTTTTAAAAATTTTATCAGTTGTGCCTTTCATGTCATATCTGAGAACTTACTAAGTCTGTAACATTATGGTCTTTAGCGTTTCTTGTCTAGAAGTTGTGATTTTCCTGTTTATCTCTCTCTTCCCTTCTCAAACTCGGTTCATCTCCTCTGAACAGAATATATTTTTAGTTAACTTTATGAGAGATTATTAAGATAGGTTCTATTTTATGGAATTCATTCATATGCTTGTTTCATTTTGTGGTGGAGCAAAATTTCAAGTTAATAAAATTGTCTTCTGTAATGGAATAAATCCTTATTTTCAAATGAGAAAAGAGATAAGATTATTCCCCCAGGAATAATTTGCCACAAAGTAGTGGAGATCCGTGCACACATTATTAACTTTGATGGTCTCTTTTAGTTCTCATTTGTCAGGTATTGTCGTTCTTGGGAAATTGGTGCTTACTCAGCAAGCAGTTTGTGTTACTCAGCAAGACTTATTTTCCTACAGTCTATAAAACTTTAAAGGAACTACACAGATTCCCAAAATTTAGAAGTGGATGTATTTGATATCCGAGTGGCATAAGTGGCTTTAAATCTTTTTAATAAGATTATATATCTACTATGTAAAAAGATCAGCCCTAGCCTTTGACCCTGTAGTAGTATTCTTTTGGTTGAGTGTTTTATTCATGTGTGTTGGGCATATGCTATAAGTAGCGTATGATTTTGTGGGATGATAAAGGTATAGTTTGTATACATATTAACACATTTTTATAGTAAAGTTTCCTTGTGTCTGAAGTAATTTTTTTTCTAGGCAGATATTTGAATAAACATCTAAACAGTCTTTTTTTTGCAGTACACTTTGGGTGAATATGGCATTAGCGTTCTTAATTTGTCTTAATGCAGCCTTGCTTCTAACCACATTATATGATAGGTTGAGCATTCCTAATCCGAAAATCCAAAATCCAAAATGCTCCAAAATCTAAAACTTGGAGGCTGTTTGACCTTACTCTACCTCTGGAGGTTGCCTGCTCTCCCCACCCCCAAATAAAACCCCCAAAACAAAATTCAGAACTTTTCGAGTAATGATGCCACAAGTGGAAAATTCCACACATAAATAACACAAACTGTTTCATGCACAAAATTAAAAAAAATACTGTATCAAATTACCTTCAGGCTAGATGTGTAAGGTGCATATGAAACATAAGTTAATTTCATGTTTTTCTTTTTTTTTTTTTTTTGAGACAGAGCTTCACTCTTATTGCCCAGGCTGGAGTGCAGTGGTGCAATCTCAGTTCACTGCAACCTCCGCCTCCCGAGTTCAAGCAATTCTCCTGTGTCAGCCTCCCAAGTAGCTGGGATTACAGGCATGTGCCACCATGCCCAGCTAATTTTGTATTTGTAGTAGAGATGGGGTTTCTCCATGTTGGCCAGGCTGGTCTCGAACTCCTGACCTCAGGTGATCCACCCGTCTCGGCCTGCCGAAGTGCGGGATTACAGGCGTGAGCCATCGCGCCTGGCAGAATTTCATGTTTAGACTTGGTTCCTATCAAGATAGCTTATTATGTATATGCAAATATTCAAATAACCAAAGAAGTCTGAAATCTGAAATGCTCCTGTTCCCAAGCATTTCAGATAAGGGGTACTCGACCTACACCACTCTCTGAGTTTTTCTAAATCGTGCAAGAATGGCATGATTCTGTTTGAGAAATATTATTGGTGCTATTTAATATATAGAGAGCTTTGAAAATATATAGATATATTCTATATATAGATATAGCTATAGATATATTCTATATATAGATATAGCTATAGATATATAGATATATAGATATAGATATGTAGATATATCTATATATATTTGAAAATATATAGATATATTCAAAATATTATTGGTGCTATTTAATATATAGAGCTTTGAAAAACAGGAGATAAGGTTCTGATATGATCACTGGAGCTTGGTGCCTATTACAGTATTTTTGGGAAAATATTCAAATCTCTAAAAAACTTTACTATTTTAAATTAAAAAAAAATTTTTTTTTTGAGACAGAGTCTTGCTCTGTCACCCAGGCTGGAGTGCAGTGGCGTGATCTTGGCTCACTGCAAGCTCCACCTCTCGGGTTCAAGCGATTCTTCTGCCTCAGCCCCCTGAGTAGCTGGAACTTCAGGCATGTGGTACCACACCTAGCTAATTTTTGTGGGTTTCACCATATTGGCAAAGTTGGTCTCAAACTCCTGACCTCGTGATCCGCCCGCCTCAGCCTCCCAAAGTGCTGGGATTACAGGCGTGAGCCACCGTGCCTGGCCTATTTTTTATTTTTATTTTTTATAATTTTTTGAGACAGTGTCACTCTGTTGCCCAGGCTGGAGTGCAGTGGAGCGATCTCGTGATCTTGTCTTACTGCAAACTCCAACTCCTGGCTTTAAGCAATTCTCCCGCTTCAACCTCCTGAGTAGCTGGGATTACAGGCACCCGCCACCATGCATGGCTAATTTGTCTATTTTTAGTAGAGATGGGGTTTCACTATGTTGGCCAGGCTGATCTTGAACTCCTGACCTCAAGTGATCCATCTGCCTTAGCCTCCCAAAGTGCTGGGATTACAGGCATGAGCCACCACGTCCAGCCCTGAAAAACTTTTTTGTCATATTAGTACTTTAGGTAACTTGTCACACACAGATTTATTGGTGTAAAAGATAGACCTCTTGATATGAATTTTTGATAGCTTGTTTGGAAAGTAGTTCTATCTAAGCTGTGTTGCAGAGCTTCCTATTATAAATTATATTATAGCTTTCTTCATTCTAATTTCCAGGCTGAGGTCCTTTATATCTTTCATTGAGTTATGGCTAACATAGCCTTATGTTTTTGTTTTTTTTTTTTTAAATTATTACTGTTTAATAAGCTAGCTTTCAGTTCAGTTACATTTATCACTCACTTCCTTTAGACTTCTTAGATCTCTCTCCTATTCGGTATTTTACTTGCCTAAATTATTTTCAGAAATTAGAATCATCTGGTGCCTTATGTTTTTTGAAATACTTTCCTAAGTTAATTATAGAATATCTGTAGATATTTTGTTAGATGTACATACAGATGTTTAAATTTTGACCCTTTAAGGTAATTTGCCACCATGGTTCTGTTTTATTTTTTGTCTTTTTTGCCATCTTTTTTTTTTGAGATGGAGTCTCACTCTGTCACCCAGGCTGAAGTGCAGTGGCACGATCTCGGCTCACTGCAGCCTCCAACTCCTGGGTTCAAGCAATTCTCGTGCCCCAACCTCTGGAGTAGGTTGGGGTTACAGGTGTGTGCCACCATGCCTGGCTGATTTTTGTATTTTTAGTAAAGATGGGGGTCTCACCATGTTGGCTACACTGGTCTCGAACTCCTGACCTCAAGTGATCCACCCACCTCGGCCCCCCAAAGTGCTGGGTTTACAGGTGTGAGCCACTGCGCTCAGCTTTTTTTTTTTTTTTCCATCTTTCTCAAATAAAGAATTTTCCAGTTGGCCATGGTGGTTCACATCTGTAATCCCAGCCCTTACAGAGGCCAAGGTAGAAGGATCACTTGAGATTAGGAGTTTGAGACCAGCCTGGACAACGCGGTGAAACCCTATCTCTACTAAAAATACAAAAATTAGCCAGGCATGTTGGTGCATGCCTGTAGTCTCTATTACTTGGGAGGCTGAGGCACAAGAATCTCTTGAACTCAGGAGGCAGAGGTTTCAGTGAGCTATGATTGTGCCACTGTACTCCAGCCTGGATGACAGTGAGACCTTTTCTTCTTTCTCCTTGTTTTTCTTCTTCAAACTAGACTACCTTATACTTATTTGGATCACGTTTCCTCTTATTGTTTTTGTCCTATTTCCATGTTTTTTCCTCTACCCCTTAAAATAAATTTAAAAAGAAATTTTTATAAAAATGAATTACACAATTATGTGTATTTCTTTACTTATTTACATAATTCCATTTTTTCCTACATTACTGTAGTTAATAACAGTTACTATATGCTTCTAGACCTATTTCTAGGTGTGAATTTCTTTTTATTCTCTGGAGACTTACCAAGCTTTCTGGTTCTTTCTTTTATAATTCTGGAAAATTCTCTGTCATTTATCTCTTTGAATATCATGTTTTAAGTTCTTTCTGTCTTCCTTATGTCATTGTCCTCACCATCCTCCACCTAGAATTTCTGTCAGAAATTCAGCACACCAGATGAACAACTGAGCTAGAAATCAGATTAACTTTCACAAAAGCAAAAGAACCCTATATCTGCTACATAGCCATTTTACCTTAAAGACTGAAAATTAAGGATGACCACATATGAGGAGTCCCGTTATTACTGAGGAGATACGACTTTAAAAATTACTTTTGTTTATCTGTTGCATTCTTTCCAATAGCTTGCAGCACAGTGTGATACCTAATAATGGTTGCTTAATAATTGCCTGCTGTATTGAGTTTATAAAGATTTTATGTTATTTTACCAACTTTTAAACATCGTTTTAAGAATTCCTTCATTTTATCTTAGTTTATGATAACAGCCACTATTTTTTGAGGACTTAGTATGCTTGAGTAGGTAGCATCTCCAGTTTACAGATGTGGCAGTTGACCTTCAGAATGTAGATTACAAACCAATTAATTATGAAAGCCAGTTTGGAAATTCATGCCTATCTGATTTAAAATTCCATGCCCTTTCTATTTTCTGTGTTGCTTCTGTTCAGATCAAATGTTGTGACCAGAAACCATGTTAGTTGGTCTTTAGAAATTATTATTATTATTATTGTTACTATTTTGAGACGGAGTCGTGCTCTGTTGCCAGACTGGAGTGCAGTGGTGTGATCTCGGCTCACTGCAACCTCCGCCTCCTGGGTTCAAGCAATTCGCCTGTCTCAGCCTCCAGAGTAGCTGGGACTACACATGCGCACCACCGTGCCCAGCTAATTTTTTTATTTTTAGTAGAGATGGGGTTTCACCATGTTGGCCAGGATGGTCTCAATTTCTTGACCTCAGCTAATCTGCCTGGCTCGGCCTCCCAAAGTACTGGGAGTACAGGTGTGAGCCACTGCACCCGGCCGGTCTTTAGACATTCTAAATTAAGGCTTAGTCTGTCATGACAATTAAATTTGGGACCTCAAATGCATGCACATGTGTATTTACATATTTGTGTACATAAATATAGGTCTTTCTAGGGAGTGCCAGAGCACACAGGATTTTTTGGGCAGTGAAAATATTTGATATGCTGATACATGTCATTATATATTTTTTCAAACTCATAGAATGTATGCAACTCCAAGAATGAACCCTAAACTATGGACTTTGGGTGATAATTATGTGTTAATATAGGTTCATCAATTTTTCAGTCAACAGTTTGTTTGTTTATTTATTTATTTATTTTTGAGACAATCTTGCTCTTTTGCCCAGGTTGGAGTGCAGTGGTGCAGTCATAGCTCACTGCAGCCTTGAACTCCCAGGCTCAAGCGATCCTCCCACCTCAGTCTCCTGAGTAGCTGGGACTACAGGCATACACCACCATGCCAGGTTAATTTTTGTGTTTTTTGTAGAGATGGAGTTTGTCATGTTGCCCAGGCTGGTCTCAAACTCCTGGGCTCAGGCAGTCTGCCTACCTTGGGCTCCCAAACTGCTGGGATTATAGGCATGAGCCACTGGGCCTGGCAATCAACAAATACTGATAATGTGGTAGACTATGTCTATGTGTGGCAGGGGATATATGAGAGATGTCTGTACTTTGCTTTTTATTTTGCTGTGAACTTAAAACTGCCCCGATGAAAATAAAGTCCTTAAAAACAAACAAAAACATCTATTTTAAGCATCTTAACATTTTTCATAATACAGTATTCCTCATTATAGCTACATAACAGTTTTCCCATCATTAACTTCTTATTTGCATTTTTTTCCTGGGCATATTTGTTCTAAACTAAATGTACTCCACCTCCCAGTTATATATAGAGTTTCCACATTAGTACAAACTATGAGATAATGCTACAGGTATGATTTGAGACTCTTTTTGTTTGTTTCTCATGTTATAATATTCTCTTTGACTTCTCTAGAGTTCTTTATGGGCAGATGTAGTGAACAATGAGAATTGGCCACATAAAGTTTCCTTAAATATGGGAAGGTAAATGAGATGTGGCTGGGCAAACATAGAAATGAAGTATAATATAAAGCAGCACTCCATTGTAGAACTGCTGCCAGGAAAGTATCTAAACATCTGGAATATGGTCAGAATTCTATATTAAATAATGCAGTGCAAACATGTAGTATGTCCAAGTTAAAAAACTCTTGTATTGAAGATGTTAGTCATCTTACCTAAAGGAGTGCAGCATTTATAATTTGGGAATACAGAGGAAAGAAAGGGTCTATATGTAAAATTACCAAATTGAAAAAAAAAAAGGTGAAAGTACTTAGTGATGATGGCATGTATTCTTTCTAAAAAATGAAACAAAAATTTTTTTTAAATGAGGTGGAGTCTCACTGTGTTGCTCAGGCTGGTCTTGAACTCCTGGGCTTGCAATCCTCCCACCTCATTCCTTCAAGTAACTGGGATTACAGGTACATGCTACTGTGCCTGGTTATGAGAGGAATGTGAATTTTAAAAGCATTTCTGGAAAGTAACTGAGCAAGCAATATTTACTAAATTAAATGTAGCTAGGCTGGGCGCAGTGGCTCATGCCTGTAATCTCAGTACTTTGGGAGGCTGAGGTGGGCGGAGCACCTGAGGTCAGAAGTTTTAGACTAGCCTGGCCAACATGGCAAAACCCGGTCTACAAAAAAATTAGCTAGGCATGGTGGCAGGTGCCTGTAATCCCAGCCGCTTGGGAGTCTGAGGCAGAGACAATCACTTGAACCTGGGGAGGCAGAGGTTTCAATGAGCTGAGATCGCGCCGTTGCACTCCAGCCTGGGCAACAGAGCGAGATCCGTCTCAAAAAAAAAAAAAAAAAAAGGGTATCTGGCAATCCCAAACATGCCCTTTAACTTAGGAGTTTTTACTTTTTTTCTTAGTTTTTAATTTTTTGAGACAGAGTCTCACTGTCACCCAGGCTGGAGTGCAGCGGTGCGATCTCGGCTCACTGAAGCCTCTGCCTCCCAGGGTCAAGTGATTCTTGTGTCTCAACCTCCTGAGTAGCTGAGATTACAGGTGTGTGCCACCGGCTAATTTTTGTAATTTTAGTAGAAATGGGGTTTCACCATGTTGGCCAGGCTGGTCTCTAACTCCTGGCCTTAAGCAGTCCACCCACCTTGGCCTCCCAAAGTGCTGGGATTACAGGCATGAGAGCCACTACGCCCAGCCAGTAGTTTCACTTTTGAAAGTCTGTTTCATATGAACAAAAGTACTCCTATATTACCAGAGCAGACTGTTTTTACCAGGATGTTTATAGTCAGACAGCCTGAATGTACATCAGTAGGAATGGTCAAATAAATTGTTACAGCCATATTATGCAATATTATGAAGCGATTAAATACTGAGTTAGGTGTATATTTGTTGACCTGAAGGGATTTACATGAGGTATTGAGTGAGAACAATAAGATACAGAGCAATGTGTATACTATGATCTCATTTTGTAAAACAGTTATCTAAAAAGTAAAAAATCTCTGCTGTATTTAACAACAGTCAGCTCTCACTATCTGTAGTTTCCACATCTGTGGATTCAACCAACTATGGATCAAAAATACTTAGAAAAAAAGTTATGTCTGACCTAAACATGTACAGACTTTCCCCCTTTTCATTATTGCCTATACAATACAGTATAATAACCATTTACATAGCATTCACCTTATATTAGATATTGTAAATAACCTAGAGATGCTTTAAAGTACACAGGAGGATTCGCATAGGTTGTATACAAGTATGATGCAATTTTATGCCAGACACTTGAGCATCTGCAGATTTTGGTATCTGAGGGAGGTCCTGGAACCAATCCCCCACAGATACCAAGAGACAACTGTTTATGTTTTATTCAGGATTGAGTTACCACGGATAAAATTATGGAAGTAATTTCAGGGTATTAATATTGTTTACTTGGACATACTGGCAGAATGTGAAAATATATATAGTATGAGGGAGCCTGGATAGTTCAGTTGGTAGAGCATCAGACTTAATCAGAGGGTCCAGGGTTCAAGTCCCTGTTTGGGTGTGTCCTGCAGCTTTTGACACCTAATTCTGATTCCGCCTTTGAAAACGAAAGAAAGAAAAAAAGTATTGTTTTAGCTGGGCATGGTGGTGCACATCTGTCATCCCAGATACTCAGGAGGCTAAGGTAGGAGGATCGCTTGAGCCTGGGAGGTTGAGGCTACAATGAGCCAAGATTGTGCCTCTGTACTCCAGCCTAAGCTACAGAGCAAGACTCTGTCTCAACTTTCCCCACCCCTTGCAAGTATGTATGTGTGTGTGTGTGTGTGTGTGTATATATATACACACACGTATATATACACACACACACAGACACACTGTGTGTCAGTGGCAATCTGAAGTATAAAATCTATGTGTATTACTATAAATATGTAAACATTTTAGTAGGCTCATTGGCAAGACTCATGAACATTAATTGACTTCGGTATGGGAGCCTGCATGATTGTGCGCATGTTTTCAGTTCAGCAACTGAAGTGAAAAAAAGACCAGTTGTTCCAAGTGCTTATTCTGAGGTTACTTGTTTTTCAGTTAACATTTCTCCGAAAAGACCAGACTACAAATTATAAAAGCTTTATGTTTTATTATTGACAATCCCTTTTAAAGTTGAAGTAGTTAACGTTTGGAGTGAATTGGATTACTTTTTATTCTAATTTGTGTGTTTTCCAACTTTTTATTTTCAAATAGTTCAAACTTTCATAAAGGTAGAAAGCGTAGGATAATAAACCCTGCATATCCTTCACCTAAACTGATTATTAATATTTTGTTTTATTTTGGATAAAAAAGGAGCAAAAGCTCACCTTTTTTCTCACTACTCTAATCAGCCACTGTTAATGTCATGCAGTTTGTATTCTTTGCCACTAAACATATTTCTTATTTGCTTAAAATTTTTAAATGAAAGCACAATTTATGGTAGATGAATACACAGAATTATGTGTTATAGTTTGAGTTTTGACAAATGTATGTAAGGTTGTAATCTATACCCCTGTAAAGATAGCATTTCTGTCACCCCAGGAAGTTCTCACATGTGATTTCCCAGTCACCCTCATCTCTACCAGTAGCTTCTATTCTGTTTTCTTTTGTTTTAGAGAGTTTTCCCTGCTTTTGATGTTGTTGCATACATCAATATATCTTTCCTTTTTATTGCTAAGTATATTTCATTGAATATGAATATAACAAGTTATCAGTTTTTCTGCTGATTGAATTTGGGTTGGATATTGCTTTGAGTTATTATGAGTAAAGCTATTATGAACATTCTCATACAAGTCTTTTTGCATCATAGAGTTAACATTTGAGTATGCTGAGCAAATAAGTAAATCAACAGTATGTAATGTGCACAATATGAGGTTCTGTTAAGTGCTGTGAAGAAACAAATCAGGGTAAGGAGATAGAGTAGGATGGAGGATGGTCTCCAGAAACAACTTCCTGATTAAGAGATACTTTAGCAAAGACCCAGAAAAGTATACAAGTGGACTATGCAGATCACTAGGAGAAACTGTGTATTTCCAACCAGAGAGGAGAAAGTGCAGCATTACTGAGGCAGGGGTGTGTTTGACATACACCAGTATGGGTGCAGAATGAGCAATGTGGGGAAACGTTAAGGAGATATTGGCACCGTGGTAAGAAGAGCAAGACAGGAGTCAAGGACATGAATAGTATCTTTTTTTTTTTTTTAAAACTAGGAAAGTAGATGAATGGTTTCACCATAGTAGAGTTGCCCAAAACAACAAAAATTATATAAAGTGTGAGTTCTCATATGTTGCAGCACCATGCTTAGTGCTTTGCGTATGTTATCTTTTTACAACAGTGCTATGTGGCGTATTGGCACTTATCCCCATTTTACGGATGAAAGGATTAAAACACTAAGGGATTAAATGCAGTAGCCTTTATCAATAATTTTGTGTACAATTTTCAGCAGATGAGTTGACCATGTATTTTTTTTGACAGTAGCTTTTTCAGTGAGTAAGGGTAACTAACAGAAAATAATTCTTGTCTAGCTTTGAGGTTCATACATGGCATTTAGTACTACAAGAATTTGGACAAGTTATTTAACCTCTCTTAAGATCACTTTACTCCTCTATAAAATAGAAGATTTGCGTTTAGTGCTTTTTAAGGTCTGATGAGTCTAACCTGTGAAAGAGCACAGGTAGCTGATTATCAAAGTGAAATAGAAGTTACCATTAAAGGTTAAGGGATACCTCATATATTTAACATTAAAAAAATACTGTCTTTAATATAGTTTAGTGAACTTTTTGAAGTCACTGTGGAGGCTAAAATGTGCACACATATTTTAGATATTTGAGGCAAATGGCAAAGATGTCTTTGGTGATTGTATTTAGTTGAAACAATTCAAGGTAATACGATTTATGTCTTGTTTCTCCTTTTTTGTGGGTTTGTTGATGGTGCCTGGAGCCTCTCCATCTGTTTTCCTATTTCTCCTTCTTTATCTCATCTTCCACTTCGTCTCTCTTCTCTGTCTCAAAAAATTGCTCACAATTTCCTGTTTAGATAAATGAGAGTATTACTCAATTCATAATGCAGATTATAGAAAATTTGCTAAGAAAATAGAATTTTGTAGCACACAACAACCTTGACAGAATCTAAAAATTTACATGTAATATGTATTGGCAATAGAATCAAACTTTATGGATAAAATTTAGATTTGCAAAATTTGACTATACCTTGAAAGCTCACGTTGAGTGAATATGTAAGTTAAACTCAACAAGGACAAACTGATTGAATCAAATCTATCTTAAAAATGGTTTCAGTAAAATAAAAAATGAAGCAGAAGACTTGGAAATAGTTTAAAGGATAAATTTAGTTGTTCAATGGAATCCTTCTAGAAAATATTTTTCTCAGGGAAAATGATCAGTTTTAGTATACTTTTGCATAAAATCTTCACGTTCAAGACATAATCCTTAACATCAAAAGAGTAATTTCTTTATCAGTTGGATTTTTATTTGCCTCTGGGTCTATTTTTGGACCCAGGCAGAAGCTGTTTCTGTTTTATGTCTTGAAAAATCCTTAAGGCTGATTTCTGAGCTTAAATCCTATGGTTTAAATGAGTTTACAATGGTGTGTGTGGTGGGGGATATTATTTAACATTTTCTGACAAGCAAATGCTTTTGAATTTTGTTGCGTGGGAGAGGAGTTGGTGACTTGGTAGTCAAGCCCATTTTCATTACTTTAATTGTGCGATTTATTAGGATTTTAAGCTTTTTATAAATGTTTTAGTGTTATGGGACAGAATTAAAAGGATTTAGAATAAAAGGAGTTTAACAAAAGGACTTTGCAACAGGATTGCAATAGTTTTTATATTTGATGGATTTGGCTAGCCGCTTTTCATTTCAATCATCATGGTACATTCTGTTAAATGCTGTAGAACAGGTGTGTGTAACGTCATTCTCTCTACTGTACATGCAAATAAACACACAATTTTATATATAAAAAGTTAATCCGTTGCAATTTGGAGGATTATGTTATGGGAGGGTGATGACTCCATTAGGCATCATGAAGAATGAAGAGTACATGCTATTTGTACTGCATGAAAAAACAAGTTAATAGCTACAATGTTCATGAGATGTAGAATTTTTATGTGGACACTTTTATTCAAGATATCCACAATAAAATTATTTAAATGAAAATTAAGATTTTGTTACATTGTTTTCTGACTCTGAAATGAGAATTTTTTTTACTGGATGGTCTGCCTTATATAAAGTTGGAAGTTTAGTTAGTATCTGTTTCTTGTAGATTCTGGTCTTTTCTACTTGCATGGACTTTCTAGTAACTGTGTTGGGGCTTATTGCCATTCTCAGTATAGGGCTTTTATTTTGTAGTTTAAAATTTTAGCTTCTTTGATTATCCATAAACTTTATAAATTTTTAGTAAGTATTACAGGCCTAATCTAGAGAGCAAAGTTTGCTGAACTGATATACTTCAATAGGTGAGTGAAAACTACTGGAGTTCTTCAGTTCAGGTTTGAGAAAAACAATCACAACATCCTTGCCAGTATTATTTGCATTTTAAAAACTTGATGTTTCATTCATCAAAATATCAAATTGGTATGTATAATACAGGTACAAACTGTAAAGACCTTGGAAGGACCAGTAAGTAGAAGGAAAATAGGTATTGTTAAAGGTGAAGGCAAAATATGTAGGAGTGAAGAATTGGCTCTGTATAGATGAAGTTCAGTTATAATTAATCTGGAACATAAATATTATGGACTGTGGGCCTGTTAATTTTTAACTTATGCTTGGATCAAAGGTAATATTGGTAACTGTGAAATCTGATTTGTTTAGCAGGAGTAATGGTACACAATGTACAGTAAATTATGTTTGAACAAATCTATTCTTGATGCTTTCTCAATACACAATCACAGATTTGTTTAAAAGATGTAGGCACTGATTATTATATAATTATAAAATATTTCAATAACTATAGTTTTATTCATAAACATTAGTTGTGTTTGTAGTTTTTTGTTTGTTTTTTGAGATGGAGTCTTGCTCTGTCGTCCAGGTTGGAGTGCAGTGGCGTGATCTTGGCTCATTGCAGCCTCTGGCTTCCTGGTTCAAGCAATTCTACCTCAGACTCCCGAGTAGCTGGGATTACAGGCACGCACCACCATGCCTGGCTAATTTTTGTATTTTTACTAGAGACAGGGTTTCACTATGTTGGCCAGGCTGATCTTGAACTCCTGACCTCAGGTGATCCACCTACCTTGGCCTCCCAAAGTGCTGGGATTACAGGCATGAGCCACCGCACTCGGCCTTAGTTTTGTTTTTCTTTTAGAGGTGAAGATCTTGCTGTATTGCCCAGGTTGGAGTGCAGTGGCTATTCACAGGTATAATCATAGAGCACTATAGCCTCAAACTGCTGGGCTCAAACATCCATTGTAGATACCATAGTCTGGTGTCTAAGAAATGATAGAACTTGTCTTAACTTAATTTTCAGTCTTATAATCACAATTAAAAAGTATTATATTATGTCAAGTCACAATCTCAGTGTATTACCATTAACCTTTCCTTCTTTGGATTAAACCTCATTATTTTTGGAGGAATCAATTAACATGGATTGTTAATGTTACAAATGCTTTTTACTAACCAGGTGTGGTGACTCATGTCTGTATTCTAGCTCTCTGGGAGGCTGAAATGGGAGACTCACTTGAGGCCAGGAGTTTAAGACTAGCCTGGGCACAGAGAGAGACCTCCATCTCTACAAAATATTAAAGAATTAGCTGGGCATGGTGGCGCATGCCTGTAGTACTAGCTACCAGGGAGGCTGATGAGGAAGGATCATTTGAGCCCAAGAGTTAGTGACTGGAGTGAGCTATGATGTCACCACTGTACTGCAGCCTAGGTGACAGAGCAAGACCCCATCTCTAAAAAACAGACACAAAAAATGCTTTTTATCACCCAGCCTAAGAAATAAAACAAAGAGTTTTGAAGTCCTTTGGCTACATCTTCCAAATATTTTTTTCTTTCTAAACCCGTAAGAGTTAAATCCCTATCCTGAAATTAGTGTTTATCTTTCTTATGTATTTATGTATCCATGTCTCCATGGATATTTGTCATGTTGAAATACCATCCCTGGCTGGGCGCAGTGGCTCACGCTTTTAATCCCAGCACTTTGGGGGAATGAGGTGGGCGAATCATGAGGTTAGGAGTTCGAGACCAGCCTGGCCAACACAGTGAAACCCGGTCTCTACTAAAAATACAAAAATTAGCTGGGTGTGGTGACAGGTGCCTGTTATCACAGCTACTCAGGAGGCTGAGGCAGGAGAATTGCTTGAACCTGGGAAGTGGAGGTTGCAGTGAGCCGAGATCTTGCCACTGCACTCCATCCTGGGCGACAGAGCTAGACTCCATCTCAAAAAAAAAAAAAAGGCTGGGCGTGGTGGCTCACGCCTGTAATCCCAGCACTCTGGGAGGCCGACACGATCCCTCATGATCCCTTATGAATAGATTAATGCTCTCCCTAGGGAGTGAGTGAGTTCTTACTCTGTTAGTTTCCAGAAGAGCTGGGTGTTACAAAGACCCTGCCCAGCCATTTGGGATGTGATCTCTGCAAATGCTGGCTCACTTCTGCTTTGTGTTATGAGTTGAAGCAGCCTGAGGCCTTCATCAGATGCTCAGTATTGAACTTTCCAGCCACCCGAAGTGTGAGCCAAGTAAACCCCTTTTCTTTAGACTACCCAGTCTCAGGTATACTGTTATGACAACACTAACTGGACTGAAACAATGTGTGTGACTGCTTTATTTTTTTATTTTTATTTTTTCCCATCTGCTACCCTAGTGTGACTGTGTTAGATATCTCATCTCAGTGGAATCATGTAATATTTATCTTTTTGTGATTGGCATATTTCACTTATAATGTTCTCAAGGTTCATCCGTGTGGTAGCATGTGACAGAATTTCCTTCTTTATTTTTATTTTTAATTTTTAATTAATTAATTTACTTTTTTAAGATGGAGTCTTATTCTGTCGCCCAGGCTGGAGTGCAGTGGCACGATCTTGGCTCACTGCAGCCTCCGCCTCCCAGGTTCAAGCAGTTCTCTGCCTCAGCTTCCCGACTAGCTGGGATTACAGGCGCCTGCCACCATGCCCGGCTAATTTTTGTGTTTTTAGTAGAGATGTGGTTTCACCATCTTGGCCAGGCTGGTGTTGAACTCCTGACCTCATGCCTCCCAAAGTGCTGGGATTACAGACTTGAGCTACTGTACTTGACCTTTATTTTTATTTTTTATTTTTCGATAAGTTATTGGGGGTACAGGTGGTATTTGGTTACATGAGTAAGTTCTTTAGTGGTGATTTGTGAGATTTTGATGCATCTGTCACCTAAGCAGTATACATTGTACCACATTTGCAGTCTCTTATCCCTCGCCCCCATCTCACTTCCCCTCCAAGTCCCCAAAGTTCACTGCATCATTTGTATGCCTTCACATCCTCATAGCCTAGCTCCCAGATATTAGTGAGAACATATGATGGTTGGGTTTCCATTCCTAAGTTACTTCACTTAGAATAAAAGTCTCCAGTCTCATCCAGGTCACTGCAAATACTGTTAATTCATTCCTTTTTATGGCTGAGTAGTATTCCATCGTACATATATATATATATATATATATATATATATATATACACACACACACACACACACACACACGAGAGTTTCTTTATCCACTCATTGATGGGCATTTGGGTTGGCTCCATGATTTTGCAGTTGTGAATTGTGCTGCTATAAACATGCGTGTGCAAGTATCTTTTTTGAATAATTATTTCTTTTCTTCTGGTTAGATACCCAGTAGTGAGATTGCTGGATCAAATGGTAGTTCTACTTTTAGTTCTTTAAGGAATCTCCACACTGTTTTCCACGGTGGCTGTACTAGTTTACATTCCCACTAGCAGTGTAGAAGTGTTCCCTGATCGCTGCATCCACGCCAACATCTACTGTTTTTTGATTCTTTGATTATGGCCATTCTTGCTGGAGTAAGGTGGTATTGCATTGTGGTTTTGATTTGCATTTCCCTGATCATTAGTGATGTTGAGCATTTTTTCATATGTTTGTTGGCCATTTGTCTGTCTTCTTTTGAGAATTGTCTATTCATGTCCTTAGCCCACTTTTTGATGGGATTGTTTTATTCTTAATGATTGATTTGAGTTCATTGTAGATTCTGGATATTAGTCCTTTGTCAGATGTGTAGATTGTGAAGATTTTCTCCCACTATGTGGATTGCCTGTTTGCTCTGCTGACTGTTCCTTTTGCTGTGCAAAAGCTCTTTAGTTTAATTATGTCCTAGCTACTTACCTGTGTTTTTATTGCATTTGCTTTTGGGTTCTTGGTCATGAAATCTTGCCTAAGCCAATGTCTAGAAGGGTTTTTCCAATGTTATATTCTAGAATTTTTATAGTTTCAGGTCTTAGGTTTAAGTCCTTAATCCATCTTGAGTTGATTTTTGTGTAAGGTGAGAGATGAGGATCCAGTTTCATTCTCCTACAGGTGGCTATCCAATTATCCCAGTACCATTTGTTGAAAAGGGTGTCCTTTCCCCTCTGTAAGTTTTTGTTTGCTTCATTGAAAATCAGTTGACTGTAAGTATTTGGGTTTATTTCTGGATTCTCTACTCTGTTCCATTGGTCTGTCTGCCTATTTTTATACCAGTACCATGCTGTTTTGGTGACTGTGGCCTTACAGTATGGTTTGAAATTAGGTAGTATGAGGCCTCCAGATTTGTCCTTTTTGCTTAGTCTTGCTTTGGCTATATGAACTCTTTTTTCATTCCATATGAATTTTAGAATTGTTTTTTCTAATTCTGTGAAGAATGGTGGTGGTATTTTGATGGGGATTGCTTTGAATTTGTAGATTGCTTTTGGCAGTATGGTTGTTTTCACAGTTTGATTCTACCCATCTATGAACGTGAGCATGGGATATGTTTCCATTTGTTTTTGTCATCTGTGATTTCCTTCAGCAGCGTTTTGTAGTTTTCCTTGTAGAGGTCTTTTGACTCCTTGGTTATGTATATTCCTAAGTATTTTATTTTATTTTTTTTGCATCTATTGTAAAGGGGCTTGAGTTCTTGATTTCTTTCTCCTCTTGGTCGCTGTTGGTGTATAGAAGAACTACTGATTTGTGTACATGAATTTTATATCCAGAAATATTGCTGAATTCTTTTATCAGTTCTAGGAGCTTTCTGGAGGAGTCATTAGGGTTTTCAAGGAAAACGATCATATTGTCAGCAATCAGTGACAGTTTGACTTCCTCTTCACCGATTTGAATGCTCTTTATTTTTTTCTCTTGTCTGATTGCTCTGGCTAGGACTTCCAGTACTGTGTTGAAGAGGAGTGGTGAGAGTGGGCATCCTTGTCTTGTTCCAATTCTCAGAGGGAATCCTTTCAACTTTTCCCCATTCAGTATTGTGTTGACCGTGGGTTTGTTATAGTTGGCTTGAATTAGATTAAGGTATGTCCCTTGTATGATGATTTTGCTGACAGTTTTAATCATAAAGGGGTGCTGGATTTTGTCATGCTTTTTCTGCATCTGTTGAGATGATCATGTGATTTCGTTTGTTTGTTTGTTTGTTTGGCGGAGTCTTGCTCTGTTGCCCAGGTTGGAGTGCAGTGCTGTGATCTTGGCTCCCTGTAGCCTCTGCCTCCCGGGTTCAAGCAATTCTTGTGCCTCAGCCTTCTGAGTAGCTGGGATTACAGGCATGCGCCACCACACCTGGCTAATTTTTGTATTTTTAGTAGAGACAGAGTTTCACCATGTTGGCCAGGCTGCTCTTGAACTCCTGACCTCAAGTGATCCACTCACCTCGGCCTCCCAAAGTGTTGGGATTATAGGTGTGAGCCACCACTCCCTGCCGTGATTTTTGTTTTTAATTTGGTCTATGTGGTGTATCACATTTGTTGACTTGCGTATGTTAAACCATCCCTGCATCCCTGATATGAAACCCACTCGATCATGGTGAATTATCTTTTTGATATGTTGTTGGATTCGGTTAGCTAATATTTTGTTAAGGATTTTAGCATCTGTGTTCATCAAGAATATGGGTCTGTAATTTTCTTGTTTGGTTATATCCTTTCCTGGTTTTGGTATTAGGGTAATGCTGGCTTCGTAGAATGAATTAGGGAGGGTTCCTCCTTTCTTTCTCTTGTGGAATAGTGTCAGAACGATTGGTACCAGTTCTTCTTTGAATGTCTACTGGAATTCTGCTGTAAATCTGTCTGGTCCTGGACTTTTTTTTGTTGGTAATTTATAAAATTACCATTTCAATCTCACGGCTTGTTATTGGTCTGTTCAGGGTATCTAAGTCTTCCTGGTTTCAGCTAGGTTCTATTTTTCCAGGAATTTATCCTTCTTTTCTAGGTTTTCTAGTTTACTTGCATAAAGGTGTTCATAGTAGTCTTGGATGATCATTTGTATTTCGTGTCAGTTGTAATACCTCCTGTTTCATTTCTTAGAGAGGTTATTTGGATTTTCTCTCTTCTTTTCTTGGTTAATCTTGCTAATGCTCTATCAATTTTATTTATCTTTTCTAAGAACCAGCTTTTTGTTTCTTTTATCTTTTGTATTTTTTTTTTTTCAATTTCATTTAGTTCTGCTCTGATCTTGGTTATTTCCTTTCTTCTGCTGGGTTTCGGTTTGGTTTGTTCTTGTTTCTCTAGTTCCTTGAGGTGTGACCTTAGAATGTCAGTTTGTGCTCTTTCAGGCTTTTTGATGTAGGCATTTAGGGCTATAAACTTTCCTCTTAGCACCACCTTTGCTATCCCAGACGTTTTGTTTTTGTTTTTATTTTATTTTTTTGAGACAGAGTCACACTCTGTTTACCAGGCTGCAGTGCTGAGGTGTGATCTCTGCTTACTGCAGCTTCCACATACCAGGTTCAAGTGATTCTCCTGCTTTAGCCTCCTGAGTGGCTAGGATTAAAGGTGTGTGCCACCATGCCCAGCTAATTTTTTGTATTTTTAGTAGAGATGAGGTTTTGCCACCTTGGCCAGGCTGGTCTTGAACTTCTGGCCTCAACTGATCCACCCACCTTGACCTCCCAAAGTGCTGGGATTACAGGCGTAAGCCACCATGCCCGACCATTTTCCTTCTTTTTTAAGGCTGCATAATCCATTTCAATGTACCACCTTTTCTTTATCCATTCATCTATCAGTAGACTTTAGGGTTGCTTCCATCTGTTGTCTATTATGAATAATGCTGCAGTGAACATAGTTGTGCAAGAGTTTGCTACATTTGTTTTTACTTTTAATTTTTTTTTTTTTTTGTGGGGTGGGAAACAAGATCTTGCCATGTTATCCAGGCTGGCCTTGAGCTCCTGGGCCCAAGCAATTCTCCTGCCTAGCCTCCTGAGTAGCTGGGACTGCAGGTGTGTAGCACTACACGTGACTACATATATTTATTTATTTACTTTTAATTTATTATACTTTAAGTTCTGGGATTCATGTGCAGAATGTGCACGTTTGTTACATAGGTATACACATGCCATGGTGGTTTGCTGTGCCGGTCAACCTGTCATCTACATTAAGTATTTCTCCTAATGCTATCCCTCTCCTAGCCCCCCACCTCCGACAGACCCTGGCGTGTGATGTTCCCCTCTCTGTGTCTGTGTGTTCTTATTGTTCACCTCACACTTACGAGTGAGAACATGTGGTGTTTTAATTAATAAGCTTTATTTCTTAGAGCAGTTTTAGGTTCACAGAAAAATTAAGCAGAAAATAGAGTTTTCCAGCCTGGGCAACACGGCGAAACGCCATTTCTGCAAAAAATACAAAAAGTAGCCAGGCATGGTGGTGTGTGCCTGTTGTCCCAGCTACTCAGGAGGCTGAAGTGGGAGAATCACTTGAGCCAGGAGGTGGAAGTTTCAGTGAGCTGAGATTGCACCACTGCTCTCCTGCTTGGGTGATAGTGGGAGAGCCTGTCTCAAACAAACAAGAACACATAGAATTTCTGTATACCCCAACCCTACCCAGGCACTACCCACTTCCCACTTTTTGCATCATAGTGGTACGTTTGTTACAAGTGATGATCCTACACTGACACATTATTATTCCCCAGAGTCCATAATCGACATTAGGATTCTCTTGGTCTACATTCTAGAAATTTTCACAAATGTGTAATGATATATTTCACAAATGTATAATGAAATAATAACCCACCATTTTAGCATCATACAGAAAAGTTTCAGTTAAAACTTAAAACTTAGAAGTCCTTAAAATTCCTCTGTGCTCTATTCATGTTTTCCTCCTAATTCCTGCAGCCATTGATCTTTTTCCTGTCCCCATAGTTTTGTCTTTCCCAAAATGTCATGTAGTTGGTAACATACAGTATGTAGCCTTTTTATATTGACTTCTTTCAATGAGCAATATGCATCTAACATTCCTTCACTTCATTTTATGGCTTGATAGCTCATTTCCTTTTAGTTGTTGTTTGGATATATTACAGTTTATTTATCCATTCATCTGCTGAAGAACATGTTGGTGGCATCCAAGTTTTGGCAATTATAAATAAAGCTGTCATAAACATCGTGTGTAGGTTTTTGTGTGGACAAACGTCTTCAGTTCGTTTTGGTAATTACCAAGGAGTGTGATTTCAGCATTGTGTGGTAAGAGTATGTTTAGTTCTGTAAGAAACTGCCAGACTCCTCCAATGTGGCTGTGCTATTCGGCATTCCCATTAGCAGTCTGGGAAAGGTGCTACTTGCATGCTCTTCAGCATTTGGTGTTGTCAGTGTTCTGGAATTTGGTCGTTCTAGTAACTGTGCAGTGGTACCTCATTGTTTTAGTCTATAATTCCATAATAACAGATTTCCTCCATTTTCTTCTTTTGTTAAACTTGTTTTAGCTATTCTAACTCCCTTACCTTTCCACAGAATTTTAGAATACTCGTGTTTCTAATTGCAAAAAATTCTGCCGGATTTTTGGTAGGAATTACATTAAACTTCATATCAGTTATGTATCTCCATGTATTTAGGTTGTCTTTTGTTTCTTTTATCAGCATTTAGTAGTTTTCAGTACAGAAGTCCTGTACATGTTTCATCGATTTATACTTCAGTATTTACATTTCTTTTGAACAAGTATAAGTGCTACTGTATTTTAAGTTTCAATTTTCATTTGTTCATGATAGTATATATTTTTGTATGCTGATCTTATAGCTTGTGACTTGCTGAACTAACTTATTCTAGTTTTTTAAAAAAATTTTTTTGTTGATTCCTCTGTAATTTTTATGTAACCAATCATGCTATCTGTAAATGGGGAGTTTTATTTCTTCCTTTCTGATCTGTATGACTTTTACTTTGTTTGCTGCCTTATTGTACTGGATAGAACTTCCAGTACTCTATTGAACAACAGTGGTGAGAGTGGACACGCTTGCTTTATATCTGACCTCAGAGGAAAAGCATTCAGTTTTGTATGATGTTAGCTAAAAGTTTTTGTGTTAAGTTATATCATTTAATACCTGGAGCAACCAGTTGAATTCCTGATCCTATAACAATCTGTTTCTTCTCTGGTAGCTTGTAGAAGCATTTGTTTGTTATCACTGTTTTGAAGCAATGTACTCTGATACTGGTCTGTTTCATGTACTGTGCTAGGACCTGAAGAAGCTGATAAAGTCATAGTTTTTTGTTTTGGGGAAAGTTTTTGAATTATTTCATGGGTGATTTTCTCCTGTTTTCTCTGTTCTCTCTTTGGAACGTCTGTCATCTCTATATTGGCTGTTTGAGTCCATCCCTTTCAATTTCTTGTGTGTGTGTAAACATGCTCTTTTCTTTTTTCTTTTTTTTTTTTTTGAGACGGAGTCTCGCTCTGTCACCCAGGCTGGACCGCAGTGGCCGGATCTCAGCTCACTGCAAGCTCCGCCTCCCGGGTTCACGCCATTCTCCGGCCTCAGCCTCCCGAGTAGCTGGGACTACAGGCGCCCGCCACCTCGCCCGGCTAGTTTTTTTTGTATTTCTTAATAGAGACGGGGTTTCACCGTGTTAGCCAGGATGGTCTCGATCTCCTGACCTCGTGATCCGCCCGTCTCGGCCTCCCAAAGTGCTGGGATTACAGGCTTGAGCCACCGCGCCTGGCCAACATGCTCTTTTCTTCTCTTGTGTTTTTGCTCTTCTCTCTGGGAAATTTTCTTAAATTTGCCTCTGATTCTTGTGTTGAGTTTAAAAACAGTATGTGCCTTACCCCAAGGATTATAAATCATGCTGCTTTATAAAGACACATGCACACGTATGTTTATTGTGGCATTATTCACAATAGCAAAGATTTGGAACCAACCCAAATGTCCATCAATGATAGACTGGATTAAGAAAATGTGGCACTTATATACCACGGAATACTATGCAGCCATAAAAAAGGATGAGTTCATGTCCTTTGTAGGGACATAGATGAAACTGGAAACCATCATTCCGAGCAAACTATCACAAGGACAGAAAACCAAACACTGCATGTTTTCATTTATAGGTGGAAATTGAACAATGAGAACACGTGGACACAGGAAGGGGAACATCACACAGCGGGGCCTATTGTGGGGTGGGGAGAAGGGGGGAGGGATAGCATTAGGAGATATACCTAATGTAAATGATGAGTTAATGGGTGCAGCGCACCAACATGGCACAAGTGTACATACGTTGTGTACTTGTACCATAGAACTTAAAGTTATAAAGATAATAATAAAAAATAAAAACAATATTTTCCTGCCTGTAATCCTAGCACTTTGGGAGGCCAAAGCAAGCAGATCACCTGAGGTCAGGAGTTTGAGACCAGCCTCTACTAAAAATACAAAAATTAGCCTGGCATGGTGGCATGTGCCTGTAGTCCCAGGTACTTGGGAGGCTGAGGCAGGAGAATCGCTTGAATCTGGGAGGCGGAAGTTGCAGTGAGCCAAAATCACGCCACCGCACTCCAGCCTGTGCAACAGAGTGAGACTCTGTCTCAAAAAACAAAAAATCTATATATATATTTATATATTTATGTAAATATAAAGACACACACACACACACATATCCTTGTTTTTGTCATTCTTCAAGAGCTCTCTTTTATTCTCAAAGCATCTTTTTTTTAGTTCTTATTTTGTTCTATGTCTGCAGTATCTTCTCTTACATCATGGAAATGATTAATGACAATTTTTAATTTTTATTGTGTTCTTCCTGTGTAGTATTAGATACTTTCCAGATGACTGTTAATCCTTGGCTGTTTGCACATAATTGTCAGTGGCAAACTGAAAAGCTAATTGAAAACACTGCATATCTGTTTGTCGACTTTTTGTTTTTTTGAGATGGAGTTTTATTCTTGTTGCCCAGGCTGGAGTGCAGTGGTGCCGTCTGGGCTCACTGCAAACTCTGCCTTCTAGGTTCAAGCAATTCTCCTGCCTCAGCCTCCTGAGTGGCTGGGATTACAGACACCTGGCTAATTTTGTATTTTTAGTAGAGACGGAGTTTCAGCATGTTGGCCAGGCTGGTCTTGAACTCCTGACCTCCGCCTCGGTCTCTTAAAGTGCTGAGATTAGAGGTGTGAGCCACTGTGCCTGGTCTATTTGTTGACTTTTAACTTTGTTGTGAGGTGCTTTGGTTGTGTTGTTTGTTTGTTGGAACCCTCTGATGGATAGTATATTTTCGTCTTTCCTCTTAGACTTGTTAACATGTCTCAGAGAAGACTTACAAGTGCCCACCTAAAGGATAAGGTTCTGGTGCTAGCGTCCTGGAAGCACCATGGGAAAGGTGACAGGAAGGATGATGAAGGGCTATTTCAATATTACGTATTAATGTTGTCATTTAATCTTCTTCACTTTTTTGTTTGGCATTCACCTTTACCCAGTGTCCTTCTGTCTGTCTCTAGAGAGTAACCTTTCAGCCTTGTGCTGGGAATGGGGAAGGTGAGTTGCCTGACAGGGTAAAAGTCTTACATCAATGTGTTTTTCAGATAGCCAATATCAAATCTAGTCTTCTTTATTTTAGCTTCGTCTCCCATCAAATCCAGTACCTGGTATTATCAGTTATTGTGCCTTTTAAAGATTCTTCGATGTAAAGTACTTCGGGTGTCAGGTTTTCCCCCCATGCACTACCTTGAACTTTTACTTAAGATTGCTAAGTCAGTCATCAGTCATCTGTTTCCAAAACTTGTTGGGATTATATGTTTTTAAAGTACATTTAATTTAATTTTTTTTCCTAGCATTTTCTGAAGGTATAAAATGAAATTCATGTCTTCAGTCTACCATCTTTTTTTTTTTTTTTGAGATGGAGTCTCGCGCTGTTGCCCAGGCTGGAGTGCAGTGGCCGGATCTCAGCTCACTGCAAGCTCCGCCTCCCGGGTTTGCGCCATTCTCCTGCCTCAGCCTCCCAAGTAGCTGGGACTATAGGCACCCGCCACCTTGCCTGGCTAGATGTTTTGTATTTTTTAGTAGAGACGGGGTTTCACCATCTTAGCCAGGATGGTCTTGATCTCCTGACCTCGTGATCCGCCTGTCTCAGCCTCCCAAAGTGCTGCAGTCTACCATCTTAACTCAGAAGTTGAAACAACCATTTAGTTGTTTCTTCTGGCATTTGCCTTCTTATTTAAAAACAAGGGAAAAATTTTTGGGGAAATTTGTATATTCACATGGTTTGAAAATGAAAAAGCATAAAGTATATAATGAAAAGTTTTTTCTATCTTTCATTTTTTTTCCTTTTTCCTCTCATAAGTGGCTATTAAGATTTTTTTTTTTTTGAGACGGAGTTTCACTCTTGTTGCCCAGGCTGGAGTGCAATGGCATGATCTCGGCTCACCACAACCTCTGCCTCCCGGGTTTAAGCGATTCTGCTGCCTCAGCCTCCCGAGTAGCTGGGATTACAGGCATGCACCACCACTGGCTAATTTTTTTGTATTTTTAGTAGAGACAGGATTTCTCCATGTTGGTAAGGCTGGTCTCGAACTCCTGATCCACCCACCACGGCCTCCCAGAGTGTTGGGATTACAGGCATGAACCACCGTGCCCGACCACTATTAGGATTTTTATGTATCCTACTAGAGTTTGTATATGTGTGTGTATATGCAAGTCTTTTTTTCTCTTCTTTATAAAAAAAAGGTAGTATATCGGCTGGGCCTGGTGGCTCATGCCTGTAATCCCAGCACTTTGGGAGGCCAAGGCGGGTGGATCATGAGGCCAGGAGTTCGAGACCAGCCTGGCCAACATGGTGAAACCCCATCTCTACTGAAAATACAAAAAATAGTTGGGCATGGTGGCAGGTGCCTGTAATCCCAGCTACTCTGGAGGCTGAGGCAGGAGAATCATTTGAATCTGGGAGGCGGAGGTTGCAGTGAGCTGAGATCATGCCATTCCACTCCAGCCTTGGGGAGACTCTATCTCAAAAACACACACACACACACACACACACACACACACAAAAGGTAGTTTATTATTCTGCATCGTCCTATTGTTGTATGTATTCCTTTTTTCCACTTTATATCTTCTTTTCCGTTCCATGTTTTTACAGAGTAATTCATTCTCTTGTTTTGCAGTGGTAGGAAATATTCCATTATAACTTGAAGTTTTCCATTCTTGCTATTATAAACAATGCCGTTGTGAATAATCTTATATACAAGTTATTTCTCTCATGTCTGAGTATATGTGTAGGATGAACTTCTAGCAGTGACTTTTCGGATTAAGGAGTATTTGTATTTCAATTTTGATTACTATGGTGAGAAAATTTTATCAAATTTTTGGATTTTTTTGAGGAGCTCTTAAATAAGTGTCAATGTACATAGTTAAATTTAGTTATATAGTCCTTTTTATTTTAGCTTCATCTCCTGTCACATTTAGTACCTGGTATTATCAATTATTGTGGCTTTTAAAGATCCTGTGATGTAAACTAATTTGAGTGTCAGTTTTTTTTTCCCCCTAAGCACTACCTTGCACTTTTACTTAGGACTGCTAAATCAGTCATCAGTCTGACTTAGCAGGCTTAAGTGAATACACACACACACATACACACACAGTTTTAAAGATATATAGTTATAATATATAAATATATGTATATAAATGTAGTTATAAATTTTTAAGTAGAAAATTTCTGACTTATTTAAAGACAGTGTGAATAGTGTGATGATCCCTAAGGAACCCACCAGTCATCATTTTATGGCTATTCTTGTTTCATTAGCATTTATTTCCTTCCCTCCAGATTATTTTGAACCCTTCCCAGATGTCATATCAGTTTATTGGTTAACATTTCCTTACTTATTTCTAAAAGATTAGGTATCTTAAAAATGTAACCATAGTATTGTAGGGGAGGAAAACTTCTCTAACCTCTCAGGGTTTCTGGCTGGGCCAAAAAATTAAACTGACATAAGAGAAATTAACAGGAGAAAAGCATACAAATTTTTATTTCATAAAATTTACATGTACATATGTGTCCGAACAGAGAAATGAAGACTTAAGGAAGTGGCGGCCAGGCACCGTGGCTCACACCTGTAATCCCAGCACTTTGGGAGCCCGAGGCAGGTGAATTGCCTGAACTCAGGAGTTCGAGGCCAGCCTGGGCAATATGGTGAAACCCTGGCTCTACTAAAATACAAAAAATTAGCTGGGCGTGGCGGCATGCGCTTGTAATCCCAGCTACTCGGGAGGCTGAGGCAGGAGAATAGTTCGAACCTGGGAGGCGGAGGTTGCAGAGAGCCCAGATCTGCCATGGCACTCCAGCCTGGGTGACAGAGCAAGACTCCATCTCAACAAAAAAAAAAAAAAAAAAAAAAAGAGAAGTGGCTCAGCCTAAGCTCTTTTTTTTGTTTTTGTATTTTGAGATGGAGCCTTGCTCTTGCTCTGTGCCCCAGGACGGAGTGCAAGCGTTGGCATGATCTTGGCTCACTGTAACCTCTGCCTCCCAGGTTCAAACTATTCTCCTGCCTCAGCCTCCTGAGAGGCTGGGATTACAGCATGCAAGCGTTGGCATGATCTTGGCTCACTGTAACCTCTGCCTCCCGGATTCAAGCTATTCTCCTGCCTCAGCCTTCCGCGGGGCTGGGATTACAGTGCCCGCCACCACGCCTGGCATATATATATATATATTTAAACTAGAGATGGGGTTTCACCATGTTGGCCAGACTGATCCTCGCACTCCTGACCTTGGCCTCCCAAAGTGATCCACCCGCCTCGGCCTCCCAAAGTGCTGGGATTACAGGCATGAGCCATCGTGCCCAGCTTCGGCCTAAGGTCTTACATGCTAGGTTGAACAAAGAATGACGTTTATGGAAAAGTATCTGGGAAGATAAGGGCTAGTTTAACAATGTTCATTTATACAGATTTCTTTCATCCTGGCCTTCACATCTCTGGTGGTTAAAATGTTCCTTCCTGGTGTGTAGGAAGGTCATCTTTCACTTGGGGGCTTCCTTTCAGGAATCAAAGAGCCAGTCAGAGTGTCTTTCTTACATCTACTGTTTTTCAAATGCCTTTAGCTCAAAATAATCAATATGCCAAAGAGGCATATTTTGGGGTGATTTGTCCCGAACTCCTTATCATTATCAATATAGTTATCATTATATCATTATCATTATCAATATCATCATTATAGTTTTCATTATCAATATAGTTTTAAGGAACCTCTGTCATGTGTGAGGTTGAACATTAAACTTCATTATCTTTTTTTTTTTTTTTTTTTTTTTTTTTTTATGAGACAGATTCTTGCTCTGTCATCCAGGCTGGAATGCAGTGGCACAATTGTAGTAAGGTCCTCTTACTTCAGCCTCCTGAGTAGCTAGGGCTACAGGTGTATGCCACCATACCCAACTAATTTTTTGTTTTTATTTTTTGTAGATACAGAGTTTTGCCCTGTCTCAAGTGATCCTTCTGCCTCAGCCTCCCAAAGTTTTGGGAGTACAGGCGTGAGCAGACACAGAGCACCTTTTCATATGATTCAGAACCATTTATATTTCCTGACTTTACTTTTTTTGCTTCTTGTTCGTATTATATTGGTCTTGTATCCTGTAATATTGTTGAGTTCACTTATTATTATTATTATGTGGACTTAGGACTAGATGGGAGCTGCAACTATGGATATTCTTGTGTTGTTACTGCTGTTACTAGGAAAACTCTGAACCATTACCTGTGACATTTGCTGTAGATCTTTTGTAGATGATCATTATTAGGTTAAAAAAGGTATTTTTGTTATATTTTTTATTCTTATGATTAGGTATAGAGTCTAATTGAATGCTTTTTCTGCGTCTGCTGAAATATTAACATGATTAATTACGTTAATATATTTTATAATGCCAAACTATTACTGTTGCTTGGGTAAATCTAATTCGGTTATGAGAATTTTTTTTTTTCATATATGTTGCTATTTAGTTTGCTGATATTTTGTTTAGGATTTTTGCAACTATGTGTATCAATGGGAATGACCTATAATTTTATAATTTTCTTGTCTTGAACTACCTTTATTTAGTTTGGACATCTATATTATACTAGTTTTATGTAAATAGTTGGTGGGGTATGGGATGGTTTTCTGATCTCATGGGGAAGGTGTATAAGATTGAAATTGGTGCCAATAAAACATTAAAAAATTGCTGATTCAGGCCGGCTATGGTGGCTTATGCCTGTAATTGTAGCACTTTGGGAGGTTGAGGCGGGTGGATCACCTGAGGTCAGGAGTATGAGACCAGGCTGGCCAACATGGTGAAACCGTGTCTCTACTAAAAATACAAAAATTAGCCAGGCATGGTGGTACGTGACTGTAGTCCCAACTGCTCAGAAGGCTGAGGCAGGAGAATCATTTGAACCCAGGAGGCAGAGGTTGCAGTGAGCTGAGATCATGCCATTGCACTCCAGCCTGGGTGACAGAGTGAGACTCTGTCTCAAAAAAAAAAAAAAAAAAAATTTGCTGGTTCAATTTTTAAAATGAGTACATATATATAATATATAATGATTTTATATAGTAACTTTTCTTCTTTTTATTCAATTGTATAAATTACATCAACTTTTAATGAATACTTCTCCTTCTCAAGTATTTTGAAAGCATGAAAATAGTGGGAATTATACAATAATATTCCTCAAAGCTTACAATTTATTTTATCCTCCCTGTCAGGTGCTCAAAAATGTGATAACTTTGCTGAAAAAAGACCCCTCCTTGGTGTTTGTAAGAGCATTGGATCTTCTGGGTAAGGAAATTTTAAAAATTCTTTGCATCACCTATTACAAATTTGTATTATTCCAGACGGAGAACTTTGATGTTATAAAACCTTTGTAACCATAAGAGTAAGCTCTCATAGGAGAGAAGAAGAAGGAAGTAAAACATAGTTAAGGTTTCTAACAGTAAATGACATTTATTGATGCTATAGCATGTGACTGATACTATTCTAAAGGTGCTGCATGAATTTTCTTTTTTGTTTCTTACCACAATACTATGAACAGATACAAATATCTTTCCAGTTAGTGCATTCCCTCTAATTGAACTTCTGGCTGCAAGGAAAGCTAGGAATGATTATGGTTTTGTTAGTAAGGAAAATGATCAAAATGGATATTAGGTTGGCTACTAGCAGTCTCTGCCCCATGCTTTCAGTAAATAGTGTGCACTTCAGATCATGTGGCATTGGAGAAGGGAAGAACGTGTTAATAATATAACATGGTTAGGTCTTGGAGTCTTGATTATTGTTTCCTAATGGTAGAGTTTGACCTCATAGGCTATAAGACAAATTTCTTCAAGTGTAAATTTTTGGATTGAAGAAGACATACAGCCTTTGAGAATTTACTGTATACTCAGCACTTTGCCAGGTATAAGATAAGGATACAAAATCATGAAAGCCTAATTTCTTTCCCCAGAGACTTAGGAATGTGGCTGAAAAGAAAAAGTACAACACATGCAAAATAATTATGAAATAATGATGTATGACAGGAATTCAGAGAAGGGAGAGATCAATGTGCATGAATTAATGAGAAAAAGCCTTATGGAGAAGGAGCAGCATAGGTTAGATCTTAAGGAATGAGAAATATTGCAGCAGATGAGAAGGACTGCCAGAGTAGGTTATAATATAGTAGTGAAAGAGAAACTGAAATAAATACATTTAAGAATGCTAAGAGTTTGTGGGCTGGGCATGGTGGCTCACGCCTATAATCCCAGCACTTTGGGAGGCTGAGGCAGGCAGATCACTTGAGGTCAGGAGATCGAGACCAGCCTTGCCAACAAGGCGAAACCCTGTCTCTACTAAAAGTACAAAAATTAGCCCAGTGTGGTGGCATGTGCCTGTAATCCTAACTACTCGGAAGGCTGAGGCAGGAGAATTGCTTGAACCACCCGGGAGGCAGAGGTTGTGGTGTATCACTGTACTCCAGCCTGGGTGACAGTGAGACTCTGTCTCAAAAAAAAAAAAAAAAAAAAAAAGAGTTTGTGACTTAGATTTAATGCCATCTGCAAAACAAGTGAAAACAACTATTGCAGTGCTCTGAAACTCAACCAAAAACATATAATAATCTGAAAAGTGTTTAAGCTTGAGAAACTGCTCATCTCGCACAACAGCAGTGGGAATCTGTGGCATTCATGCCTGCAGCTGCTCCCATCCCACTCCACACTTTCTCTCTTCCAAGTTTGGTTGGTTATAGAGGGTATTCCAGGGTGAGAAGGGTTTTGAGGACTAGTACCTTACCTGCTGTGCTTGGAAAATTTTCACTCATCTCTGAGTGGCAGTTATTGCATATGCCTGCCAGCACTGTCTGCAGAAATTACTGTCTTGATGGCATGTGTGTGTTGAGAGCCAGCGGCTCTTTCAGCCTAAGATAATGGCTAGCTGAGGCTTCATGCATATGCAGAGGAGCCATGAAAAAGGGTCGAGGGGGAAGAAAAATCTGGGTAGATGTGCAGATCCTTTGGCAAAGGAAAACAACTTTTGTTGACCTGGGGTATTTGAGTGAATCCTCTGTTGAATAGTTGGCTGCCCACTAAGATACATAGATAACATGGCCAGACCCTGAAAGTCAGGCTTTAAAGTAATGCAAGAATAAAAGAAATAATAAAACTGAACAGAGAAATCAGCAATTGCAAATTGTGGAAGAAGACAGATTTCATAGAATCCAGAGTAATGTTATACTGTATTATATAAAATGTCTATTTTTAAATATAAAATTATGACACATGCCAAGAAACAGGAAATTGTAGCAGTGAGAAAAAGGCAGACAATAGAAATCATACCTGATTGGTCTTCGGCAAAGCCTGAGTCCTGTCCTCTCGCTCTCCCTTCTGGACAGCATGAGCTTCACCACTAGCTCCACGTTCTCTACCAACTGCTGGTCTCTGGGCTTTGTCCAAGTGCCCAGCTATGGCATCCAACCAGTCAGCAGGGTGGCCAGCATCTATGCAGGCACCGGGGGCTCCGGTTCCCGGATCTCCAGGTCCCACTCCACCAGCTTCCGGGGCAGCATGGGGTCCAGGGGCCTGGCTGTGTGGATGGCTGGGGGCCTGGCAGGACTGGGAGGCATCCAGAACGAGAAAGAGACCATGCAAAGCCTGGATGACTGCCTGGCCTCCTACTGGACAGAGTGAGGAGTGTGGAGACTGGAAACCAGAAGCTGGAGAGCAAAATCTGGGAGTACCTGGAGAAGAAGGGACCCCAGGTCAGAGACTGGAGCCGTTTACTTCAAGACCATTGAGGACCTGAGGGTTCAGATCTTCCCAAATACTGTGGACAATGCCTGCATCATTCTGCAGAGCAACAATGCCCATCTTGCTGCTGATGACTTCAGAGTCAAGTATGAGACAGAGCTGGCCATGCCCTAGTCTGTGGAGAGTGACATCCATGGGCTCTGCAAGGTCACTGATGACACCAGTATCAACGGCTGCAGCTGGAGACAAAGATCGAGGCTCTCGAGGGGCTGCTCTTCATGAAGAAAAACCACGAAGAGAAAGTAAAAGGCCTAAAAGCACAGATTGCCAGCTCTGGGTTGATCGTGGAGGTAGATGTCCTCAAATCTCAGGATCTCACCAAGATCATGGCAGACATCTGGGCCCAGTATGACAAGCTGGCTCAGAAGAACCAAGAGGAGCTGGACAAGTACTGGTCTCAGCAGATTGAGGAGAGCACCACAGTGGTCACCATGCAGTCTGCCGAGGTTGGAGCTGCTGAGCTGATGCTCATGGAGCTGAGATGTACAGTCCAGTCCTTGGATATTGACCTGGACTCCATGAGGAATCTGAAGGCCAGCTTGGAGAACAGCCTGAGTGGGGTGGAGGCCCGCTATACCCTGCAGATGGAGCAGCTCAACCGGATCCTGCTGCACCTAGAGTCAGAGCTGCAATAGACCCGGCAGAGGGACAGGAGTAGGAGGCCCTGCTGAACATCAAGGTCAGGCTGGCGACTGAGATCGTCACCTACAGTCACCTGCTGGAAGATGACGAGGACTTCAGTCTTGGTGATGCCCTGGACAGCAGCAACTCCAGGCAAACCATCCAGAAGACCACCTCCCGCAGGATAGTGGATGGCAGAGTGGTGTCTGAGACCAACAACATCGAAGTTCTGAGATATTAAGCCAGCAGAAGCAGGGTACCCTTTGGGGAGCAGGAGGCCAATAAAAAGTTCAGAGGTCAAAAAAAAAAAAAAAAAAAAAAAAGAAAGAAATCATACCTGATTATCTCCAGATGTTAAATTTTACAGATAAGGATTTTAAAGCAGCTATTATAAATATGTTCTAAGAACTAAATGAACTGTGTATAAAGAGTTAAAGGAAAGGGTTATAGCAATAACTCAACAAATAGAGAATCTCAACAAGGAGTTAGAATTTATGTAAAACTCAAGTGGAACTTCTGCTGTTGAAAGGATATAAAAGATACAGAAAGTGAAATAGGTCTGGATGCAGTGGCTCACACCTATAATCCCAGCACTTTGGGAGGCCAAGGTGGGTGGATCGCTTGAGCTCAGAAGTTCAAGAACAGCCTGGGCAACATGGTGAAACCATGTCTCTACCAAAAAAATACAAAAAAATTAGCTGGGCCTGGTGGCACACGCCTGTGGTCCCAGCTACTTGGGAGGCTGAGGTGGGAGGATTGCTTGAGCCTGGGAGGCAGAGGTTGCAGTGAGCCCAGATCTCACCACTGCACTCCAACCTGAGTGACAGAGTGAGACCCAGTCTCAAAAAAAAAAAAAAAAAAAAGTTTGTAAGTGGTTTTATGGATGTAGATCTAATATGTCTTGTTAAGTTTTTGTCTAAATGTTTGTAGTGGGTAAGCATATGGTGATGTTGAATAGAGTAGACTCTTTAGTAACTACCATTGGGGAGGAATAATTTTCTCTCCTCTCAAATTCTTTGGGGAGAGGGCTGCAATTTAAACTGATGAAAGGCAGATTAGCAAGAGGACAAAAAATCAGATTTAATTACATATGTACATATAGGAGTTTGCAAAAAAAAAAAATGTGACTTAAGGTGGGTGGTTTATATATCATCTCAATAGGAGATGGGGATGGAGAGGGACACAAGGGCACATTTTGTAGGTCAAATGACTTCTTAGAATGGGAGCAGAAGAAAGGGCACTTGTGACTTTTTAGAAAATTAAGGTGGTCCTTAGGAGAAAAGACAGGAGATGCGATAGTTTTGTAACAATATCTGTTTGGGTGTGATCCTAGAAGAGATTAAGTTGCCCCAGGGGAGGAGATTTATGACAAATGAGGTTTTTTGGAGGGCTCTGCTCTGCTTTTAGATAGATAAAGGATACTAGGAACATGAGTGCCATCAACAATCCATGAGTCGATACATACATGCATATATACATACATACATACATACATACAGTTGAGTTTATGACAATTGAGTTTGTGTGTTCATTTATTTATTTTAGAGACAGAGTCTCCCTCTTCACCCAGGCCCAGGTGCAGTGGTCCAATCATAGCTCACTATAATCTTGAACTCCTGGGCTCAAGAGATCCTCCCATCTCAGCCTCCTGAGTAGCTGGGACTATAAGTCATGCCACTATGTTTGGCTAATTAAAACAAAAATTTTTTTTTGAAGAGAAAAGATCTCACTATGTTACCCAGGCTGGTCTTGAACTCCTGGCTTCAAGCAATTGTCCTATCTCAGCCTCCCAAAATGTTGGAATTACAAGTATGAACCACCACATCTGGCCCAATCGTATTATTCTCATTTTATGCATGAAGAAACTAATAGAGGTTCAGTCACACAGTGAGTCATGGACCCAGGCTTCTGCTTGATCCTCAAGCTATGTTCTTTCCAGGAACCATATTATTTGTCATTATGGAGGGCATTCCTCCATACATACACAGGCATATTCTGTCTATGAACTCTATTAAGGGTGCCCTAACCTCAGATTTATATATTTACACCTTTCTGACCAATTATTTTCAGAGGTAACAAAGATTTCTTTAAAAAAAAAAAAAAGGTAGGAGGTTATGTTAGGAGCAATTAAGCAATTTGTTTATCTCTTCCAGAGTACCTAGGACTACAGGTGTGTGCCCCTTTGCTGGGCTAATCTTTGTATGTCTTCTTTTGAGAAGTGTCTGTTAATGTCTTTTGCCCACTTTTTAATGGTGTTGTTTTTTTGCTTGTTGAACTGTTTAAATTCCTTATTAGATATTTGTTGGATGCATAATTTATGCATATTTGTGAATCTATAAATATTCACAAAAATATTCACTACAAATATTCACAAACTGTACATCCAACAAAGGTCTATAGATTGTTTGCTCTGTTGATGGTCTCTTTTGCTGTGCAGAAGGTCTTTAATTAGTTCCCAATTGTCAATTTTGTTTTTGTTGCAGTTGCTTTTGAGGACTTTGCCAAGGCCGGTGTCCAGAATGGTATTTCCTAGGTTTTCTTCTAGGATTTTTATAGTTTAGGGAATCCTTTCCCCATTGCTTGTCATTTTCGACTTTGTTGAAGATCAGATGGTTGTAGATATATGCAGTTTTATTTCTGGGTTCTCTTTTCTGTTCCATTGGTCTCTGTGTCTGTTTTTGTGCTGGCATCATGTTGTTTTGGTTACTGTAGCCTTATAGTATAGTTTGAAGTCAGGTAATATGATGCCTTAGCTTTGTTCTTTTTGCCTGGATTGCTTCGGTTATTCAGGCTCTTTTTTGTTCTATATGAGTTTTAGAGTAGTTTTTCCAATTTTGTGAAAAGTGACATTGGTAGTTTAATAGGAATGGTATTAAATCTATAGATTGCTTTGGATAGTTTGACCATTTTAACAATATTTATTCTTCCAATCCATGAGCATAGAATGTTTTTCCATTTGTTTGTATCATCTCTGCTTTCTTTCAGCAGTGTCTTGTAGTTCTCCTTATATCTTTAACCTCATTGGTTAGATGTATTTCTAGGTATTTTGTGTGTGTGTGTGTGTGTGTGTGTGTGTGTGTGTGTGCGCGCGCGCACGCGCGCCCATTGCAAATGGGATTGCGTTCTTGATTTAGCTCTCAGTTTGGATGTTATTCATATATAGAAATGTTACTGATTTTTCTACATTGATTTTTTTATCCTGAAACTTACTGAAGTTGTTTATTAGATCTAGAAGCTTTTGGGTGGAGTCTTTCGGGTCTTCTAGGTATACAGTCATATTGCCAGTGAAGAGAGATAGTTTGACTTTTTTCTTTTTTCCTGTTTGAATGCCTTTTATTTCTTTCTCTTGCCTGATTGCTCTGGCAAACAGTAGCTTCTTAAGAGAGTTTTTGTGTTAGGCGTATATTTTGATGCAGTGTCTCTGCATAAGCAAAAGATACTTTTGTTATTTTAGTATGTTTGACGTATACCATTTAGTTACTTAAAATTTTTCAGTGTGGAAAAGGACTTCCCCAATTTTATTTTATTATTATTTTTTCTTCATGTAAACACATCGTTTAATGAACTCAAAGGAAGTCTCCTTTACATGATAGCAATCATATAAGAAGAACATGGCTATTAGAAAATTGTGGCCGCTAATTTCAGGAACACTATTATTTAAAAGTCCAGTGCCAACTTATGTCCAATACAAAGTAATTTCAAGAATGGATAGATTCCTTCACCTGCTTCCAGTTTTTTAAATAAAGTAACAAAAAACAGCAGGCAACTGATGATATAGAACAGATGTAAGTGCTTCCAAAATAATTTAAGTTAATGAGACTCCGTTTATAGGCATAAATATAGGTGATACGAGGAACCATTCAGGGAACCAATGAAGTCTGATGGAGAAAGCCACACATAATCATGAAGTGTCTGCTTAGAGACATTCTCCAATTTCACATATACCTTGAGAATGTTTTCTTTATCTTGCCCATCTTTATTTCTTTCTTGGTATTAGCACAGTGCCCTGTGTCTAGTAGACCCTCATATATATATATTTTTTGCCTAAGTGAATTTTAGGAAGCTTGCTATACAAGTAGTTACACTTGTCCTTTATTTTTTAGTATCACTTTTTTATGATTGAGAATATCTCTTAATCTAAGGAATCATGTGTACTGTGCCTAGGTGTTTACATTTTCATACCCAGTTGGGTACAAAACCTAAGGACATCCCTCCATTTGGAGAGGAATGGGATGTGCAGGTTGCTCTCCATCTCCCTGGCACATGCTTTATTGAGCACCCATGTAGTTTAGACTTTGTCAAGTTGCTTATATTCACAATTAATACTGCCTACTAAATTATTCTTGGGAAAATTCACGAAGATTTTCTTTTGATGTATAACTTTTATTTATTTTTTTATTTTTTGAGACAGAGTCTTGGCTTTGTCACCAGACTGGAGTGCAGTGACGTGATCTTGGCTCACTGCAACCTCCACCTCCCGGGTTCAAGCGATTCTCCTGCCTCAGCTTCCTGAGTAGCTGGGACCACAGGCACATGCCACCATGCCCAGCTAATTTTTGTATTTTTAGTAGAGATGGGGTTTCACCATTTTGGCCAGGATGGTCCCGATCTCCTGACCTTGTGATCCACCTGCCTTGGCCCCCTAAAGTGCTGAGATTACAGGCAGGTGCGACCGGGCTGGCCAGCTTTTCATTTTTATAAATTCATAGTGCCTTTTTTAAAAAAGGGGGAATTGCTATGGAAAGTGTCATTCAAAGTCAAAATAAAAATACAGAGATGAATCTCTATGCAAAACATTTTATTTGAGAATGTATGTAAAACAGAATTGCAATTTGGGGCACATACACAGTTTGGGGTGGTTTTGGTATGTCTGAAGAACAAAGAAAAGCTTGGGAAATTAGAGAAATGCAACATATTGTTTTAGAAGAAAGCTCATTGGTGCTAGAGTGACAACGGTGGAGTCATGCCAGTTCGTTTCAGCAGTTATCAGTTATAACTGATCTTAGGGTTACAGCAGGCAGTTTCAGCAGCTGGGCTTTATGGCTAATTTTTGGAGCAGGTGCTATGTGCCCCAAGTGCTTTCCCCCACTGGCCCCTCAACTCTGATTTAGTTGGGTAAGACAAAAATGACCTAATTTGTATGATTAGCTCTCACCAGATAATCCCAGTTGTGCATATTTTATCCTTTATTAATAAATACATTGCACCTAGCCCAAAATTTAACATACTGTCTCTTATTGCATTGATGACAGTCATTAAAGTGCCATTTATTTAGGTATTCTAGTGTTTTGTTTTGTTGTGTTTTGAGAAATCATACCATAATAATTCCAGATAAGTCGTTTAAGCTCTTGGAAAGGGATAATATTTATTGTGCCACTGATCCAGAAACTAAGGCAGTGTCTTGTGTAATAATGTGAGACAGGGAGGAAACCAAAGTTTATTGTGTGTGATATGCTAAACAGTTCCCAGAATGTAGCTGTTTATGGTTAGAATCTTGTTGGCTACTATGAGTAATAGCAAATGAGTAACATTATTCAAGAGCTGACTGCAGACCTTGAAGAATGTTTAATCCAATATATTATGATCACATTACACACATTATGTGAAAATATGATGTTTATGTAGGGAGAATCATAGACTATTGGAAATGGAAAGAACCTTGGAGATCATGTCATTTAACTGCCTTGTGTTGTAAATGAAGAAAAGAGGTTAAGGGTTTGTCCAGAGGCTCCCATCACACATCACTGTGATGGGAAAAAATTCTTCTAACAGTAAGCAAAAATTTCTTCATCTCAATTGGTTAGGAATCCCTTATCTCTTGTTATATAGGCATTCTATGGCCATTGTTTCCAAGACAGGATTTCAATAATCAGAAAAATTAAAGTCTTTTGCCAAGCAAGGACATGTGAAAAAGTTACAGTTGACTATCAGTTATTACTTTGAATTTACTTTGAGAAAAGCAAAACAATTTTTGTTTTTCTTTTCTTTTTTTTTTTTGAGACGGAGTCTCACTCTGTCGCCCAGGCTGGAATGCAGTGGTGTGATCTTGGCTCACTGCAACCTCCACCTCCTGGGTTCAAGAAATTCTCCTGCCACAGCCTCCCAAGTAGCTAGGACTACAGGTGTGCACCACTGTGCCCTGCTAATTTTTGTATTTTTAGTAGAGATGGGGTTTCCCCATGTTGACCAGGCTGGTTTCAAACTCCTGGACTCAAGTGATCCGCCCGCCTTGGCCTCCCAAAGTGCTGGGATTACAGACGTGAGCCATTGCACACGGCTGAGAAAAACAAAATAATCTTAATAGCTAAATAGGAGGAATGACTTAATTTCAAAATTAATTGTTCATTGAATAGAATACAGTTAATTCACAATGTTAATATTTTTCTCTCATTATTACAAACTGGCAAAAGCGTCATCTTGGATTGGCAGAGGTCCATGGAGTGGTATGTAGAAACCAGTTTCCTAAAGCTGTGGTTGTGAGGTGGAGGTTAAGCGCGGTGTCACCATCCTGAAGTGGTACTGCAGTGGCTTTATTTCAACATTTGTCTAATGTAAATAAGGGTTATGTTATTAATTAATTAGAAGTAGAGGCATATTGCTTGGGATAATAGGTATGTGACTCTTCTTTTTGTCGTGAAAAATCCCAGAGCCCTTATATACGATACCTGATGTTTTCAATTTGACTGATTTTTGTCAGTTGTGTTTGCGAGGTCTGACCGATATTATTTGCATAGGCAGCAAAGAAGATTTATGCCATTTTTCCAGTCTTTGCTGCTTGTAGACATGGGCTCTTCCAACAGTTCCTTGGCACCAAATCCAGACACCAAGTCTTTCATTTGCCCATCTCTGGCATTTTTCAGGCTTTCTGTGGGTATCTGGATTTTCTTCTAGCTCTCTGCCATGGCTCTGTGGCTCTCTTTACTGCTCAAAGAAAGGGCTTTACATCTTTGGTATACCATTTATGCTGACAGCTGCCGCACTGGCATAGAGACCTTTTTAATGGGATGAGTTAGCATACTAGGCGATCCAATAACAGAGATGATTTGTGGTGCTCTGGGTTTTAGTATTAGCTTAGAACAACTAAGACCTCAGTGCCTGCTAGATATGATCTCTGTTTATCTGATTATGGATGTAGGAAATCTTAGGGAAATAAGATGACTTTACTGTTACTTCGATTTAATTACTCTTTCTCATGTGGTTTAGGGATTTTTTTGTAATATGTCTTAAAATGTTAACTTTGTCTTTGATAAACAGGAGTCACTAGTTTAAATGCTAATTGTGCACATTTTTCATGACCCCAGTCCACTTAATTACTTAAAGCAAGTTTTTAGTTTTTGTGTGGTGGTAAGGCAAAGGGCCCAGAACATTATACACCTGACTCACACTTAATACAGTTTTAAAACACATGCTGAACAGATCTTAGTGGGAGGTTAAGAGTAGTCTGTCAGTGTCAACGAATACACATATTATATTGTAAAATTGTAACCATGGGCTAGTTGTTTATTTATTTTAAACTATAATATTTAAACTATGGACGCATCTAAAGACTGTGTGAGATTATATTTGCAGACTTTGTATATTTTCTTGTGATATTGAAATTGGTACAGATCTCAAATGGTTTTACCAAAATGGTTATTTGCAGGTGACCAAACCAAAGGAATACTGGTTTAATTTCTTACAGAATTGTCTTACTTGCTGTTTGATATATGTATTCCTGAAAATCTGTGCTGTTAGGGCCCTTGCTGGAAACAGATAGCATACTCAAATTGGGTAATTCAAAGAGAGTTTAAATAAAATAACACATGTGGGAGCTGAGACTCATTATCCGTCCTCCCTTCCCCTCCCCTTCTCTTCCCTCCTATTATCCCCCTCCCTTCACTTTCCCTTCCCTTCCCTGCCTTCCCTCCCCTTCCTTTCCCTTCTTTTCTCCCTCCTCTCTTTCTGAGACAGTATCTCACTCTGTACCCAGCCTGAAGTGCAGTGGCTTGATCCTAGCTCACTGCAGCCTCAAATTCCTGGACTCAAACAAGCCTCACACCTTAACTTCCTGAATAGCTAGGACTACAGGCATGAGCCACCATGCCTAGTTTATTATCATTTCTAAGCAAGAGGAGATAACCCTTAATAAAGCCTGCAGAGAAAGCGACATGAAGAGGGTTAGCAATAGGAACTGTGGCCTCTGGTGAATGGATTTAGCCTATCTTCAGTAACTTGACAGTGAGACATCTTTTTTTCTTTCTTTCTTTTTTTTTTATTTTGAGTCAGAGTTTCGCTCTGTCGCCCAGGCTGGAGTGCAGTGGCATGATCTTGGCTCGCTGCAAGCTCTGCCTCCCGGGTTCACGCCATTCTCCTGCCTCAGTCTCCCAAGTGGCTGGGACTACAGGCGCCCGCCACCATGCCCGGCTAATTTTTTATATTTTTAGTAGCCAGGATGGTCTCAATCTCCTGACCTTGTGAGCTGCCCGCCTCCGCCTCCCAAAGTGCTGGGATTACAGGTGTGTGCCACTGTGCCCTGCCGACAGTGGGGCATCTTGTTTCTCCAGAGGCTTCCTACAGGGTCAACCCAATCAGAAACTAGGGGCTGGATTCTGACGGTCCAGAGAGCTCACTGATGCAATTCATAGGATATGGGTCAGTCTCCCAAGGCAAGGAACAAGATATAGAGAATGCACTGTGTATTTGGAGGGGCAGTACACTTAATTCTACAAAATTGCACACTAAAATGGATAGAAATAGGCTTGGTGAAAATGTATGCAACATCGTTTTCTGAACAATAATTTGAGTACAAAATTAGAACATTTAAAAGTTGTTTTAATGCTAATAAAAAAATTAAAAAAGTAAAAGATTTTACCTAAAAAGGACAAAGATGCCCTGATGGAATGGGGGTATAAGAAAGAGATGAGACTGTTAAGTTATGGAGAAAAGAACAAAATGGACAAAGGCCAGGGAGTAACACTCTTTAAGCACTTTCAAAACAGAGGACATAGTTAAACTGAGCCATGAAAAACATGATTTCTCCTGGTTTTCTGCATTCAGTTGATCTAATGTACTTTGTATTCAGTTGCTGTTAAATTATAGTACAAAAAAGTAAAGTGGTATGAATTTTATTTATTAATAAAACTTCCTTTTTTTTTTTTTTTGAGACGGAGTTTTGCTCTTGTCACCCAGGCTGGAGTGCAGTGGTGTGATCTCAGCTCACTGCAACCTCTGCCTCCCGGGTTCAATGATTCTCCTGCCTCAACCTCCAAGTAGCTGGGATTACAGGTGCTCGCCACCATGCCTGGCTAATATTTGTATTTTTAGTAGAGATGGGATTTCACTATGTTGGCCACACTGGTCTTGAACTCCTGACCTCAGGGGATCCACCTGCCTCAGCCTTCCAAAGCGCTGCTGGGATTACAGGCCTGTGCCACCGCACCTGGCCATAATACAACTTCTTTGATGTACTGACATTATTCCCCATTGAGAATCATAATTGTAGCAGGAAAGACTGCAGTGTGTGTGGTCATACATACTTTTAACATCTAATTATTGAGGTATAATTAAAATTCAATGAACTATAGATAAAGTGTACAATTTTATGTGTTTGATGTGTATATAACTTTGAAACTGTTTCTGCAAACAAGACAAGGAACATCTTATTCCCCAGAGTTTCCTCATGTCTCTTTGTAATTCTTTCTTCTGTTCCTCCCAGCTCTTTTCTTCAAGATAGCCAATGTTCTATTTTTTGTTACTATAGATTAGTTTGTGTTTTCTAAAATTTTATATAAGTGGAATCATATAGTGTGTACTCTTTTTTTGTCTAGCTTTGGTTACTCAGCATATTTTGAGATTCAGCCATGATATTACATGTATCAATCATTGTGTGTGTGTGTGTGTGTGTGTGTGTGTGTGTATGTGACAGAGTCTCCCTCTGTCTCCTAGGCTGGAGTACTGTGGTGCGATCTCGGCTTACTGAAACCTCTGCCTCATGGGCCCAAATGATCCTTCCACTGAGGAGCTGGAACTATAGGTGCGCCCCACCATGCCTGGCTAATTTTTGTGTTTTTTGTAGAAACAGGGTTTCACCACATTGCCCAGGCTGGTCTTGAACTCCTGAGCTCATGTGGTCCACCTCCTTTGGTCTGCCAAAGTAGTGCATTCATTTTTATTGTGAAATATTACTATATTGATTTAGTTTAGTAGAGTATGATTATGCTCTCACCTGTTGGTGGATATTTTGGTTGTTTTTAGAATTTGGCCTTCACAAATAATGCTGCTATGAACATTGTACTCAAGTCTTTGTATAGACATACATACTTCCTTTTCTCTTGAGCAGATACCTACAAGTAGAATGGCTAGATCACATGTTAGATGCATGCTTTTAAAAGTGATTGTACAATTTTACATCTACAAGTAGTGAATGAAATTTCCAGTTTTTCTGCCACTTGAGAAACACTTGACATTGTCTGTCTATTTTATTAAGTCTTTTTGATTTTAGCCGTTTTAATAAATATGTAGTGGTGTGTCATTATGGCACCAGTTTGGATTTTTACAAGTTGTTCTTCATTTTCAATCCTTAATTCAGTTACCTCTTCATTCATATCTCCCTGTTATTTGGCCGTTTTGAGTTTGTGAATTTCTCATTTATAATATTGTTTACCAGTAAATTGCTTATTTGGCTACAGACTTACCTCATGTAAGCTCTTGAAAAGCTATACCTATACTACTTTACATACACTTTTTTTTTGGCATAATGGTTTTTGCACAAAACACAGTTTTAAATAAGTATGTGTTAAGAAGTAATATTTCTTTGTGTGATTTCAGGCAGAGACACTATTGCCAGTTTAGTCAAAACAACAGTGTCTAGTCAAAGAATATTGTATCAGACTACTTTGAAATGTAGTTTCCAATTATTGCAGAAATGCCTTTCAAGGAATTACACTTCCAGGTCAGACCTATCAGTGTTCTTGCGGTGTCCCCTCTCACTTGAATCTGAGCTTCTTTGTGAGACTTGCTTTAACCAATAACATGTCAGTAGACATACCAGAAATGCAAGCTTGATAAATGTTTTTATATTGGAATTTGCTCTGTTAAACCACCATTGTCATTATCATATGAGGGTGAAATACCACATGGAAAAAGAGATTCAACGATCCTCACTCTCTCAACTTGCAGCCAACTCAGAAGTAGAAAATAGCTATACGAATGAGCCCAGGAGAGAATATCAGAAGAACAACCCATCTAATTCACAAAATCTGAGAAATAAAGTGATTATTCACCTGAGCCAGTATGGTTTCTAGTGGTTTGTCATACAGCAATAGATACATGAACCATAGTAGCCATATTTGTATTAAAACAAAAAGTTTTGCTTTGTTTATATATGCCTAGTTAGAGGGTAGATGTGGTAGTACTGTCACAACTCTTTAATTTGTAGTTTGCCATGTTTCCCTGTGTTTTGGAGCACCCTTGATTTTAGTTTTTATTTTGTCCTAAGTTGTCGTTTGATTTTAGAGCAAGGGAATAATGAGTCCCAGAAAGGTTGAAAAAAGGGTGAGGGGAATGGTGCAGATACAGGGGAAGCAAAGGGGAAAAAACTTTAATCATTTTTCAAAAGATGGCTTTATGGAGAGGATTGAGGCCTGGCAAAGTGTCTCATGCCTGTAATCCGAAGACTTTGGGAGGCTGAGGTGGGAATATCACTTGAGCCCAGGAGTTCAAGGCTGTGGTGAGTTGTGATTGTACCACTGCACTCTAGTCTGAGTAACAGAGTGAGACTCTGTCTCTTACAAACAAAGCAAAACAAAACAAAGACAGAAAGGGAGAGGATTGAAAATGGATGTACAATAAAAGAAATCTCTCGTTTTTTTTTTTTTTTTTGAGACAGAGTCTCGCTCTGTTGCCCAGGCTGGAGTGCGGTGGCACAATCTTGGCTCACTGTGAACTCCGCCTCCCGGGTTCACGCCATTCTCCTGCCTCAGCCTCCCGAGTAGCTGGGACTACAGGCGCCCACCACCACACCTGGCTAATTTTTTGTATTTTTAGTAGAGACAGGGTTTCACCATGTTAGCCAGGATGGTCTCAATCTCCTGACCTCATGATCCGCCCACCTCGGCCTCCCAAAGTGCTGGGATTACAGGCGTGAGCCACCGTGCCCGGCCTAATTCTCTTTAGAGTTAGGTCAGTCACTGAACTGGTTGTATGTTCTAGGAAGTTTCATCATCTCCAAAAATAGTCATGGTGTTTGAGAAACATAAATTGTATGTAATATACTACATGGAGAATGAAAGCCAATGGCGGGTTAATATTGTCAAACTGTGAGAGAAGGCAGTCTTCCATCTTGTGCTTTTTTTTCACACAGAGATTCTTCTTTTATGACTATGCTAGCTTTTTGTTTGTTTTAATTTTAGTACCATAGTGTTGAGGAAAAGAAAATTCTCATTAAAACATGTCTGATTCTGATACTGAATGTCCCCCTGAAAGTGGATCACCTGACTAGTACCTTCCAAATATGACTCCCTGGCAATCTTTCTTATCAACAGCCCCTTACAATCAAGTCACTTCTCACTTTGACTAGTATAATAAACTTAATTATGTGTTAGTATTCAATTCATATTTCTTTCTCTTGAGTAAGTATGTATATAATTCATTACAGTTTTTCCCATTAAAAGTAATGGAAATGATTTTCCATTTAATGCCTTTTCTTTTAGTGGCAGAGTTTTCAGGAAAAAATTCCAGTCACTAAGTAGGCATACATGTATGTATAATTTATGTTGTGCTGTTTTGTTTTAGGTTTCTGTTTTGTGGGATTTGAGGAAGATATTTTTATTAAGATGAAATTCTGCTTTTCTTCTGGTAGCTTTATGTGAAATGTTGTTATTCCATTTCTGGTCATGATAAATTCAGCATGATATTTTGGTGATGGCCTTAGCATTCAATTTTAGAGAGGTTGGGGTTCTGGTTGGATGGGTTGTGGGTGTTTTAACTGGTTTCCTCGTGGGAGTATGTATTTTTTTCTCTGTAGGCATATTGAAACATAGGATTTTTTAAATAAATGGTACCGTGGGGTAACGGCTTTTAGTTTAGGCTTTAGTTAGAAAATCAGTGGATTTTTTGATGAAACCCTTACCTTCAGCTCCTTTCTTCTTTCTTGCATTTATCACAAAATTCCCAAGGGACACGTCTCATTTCTGATGCTTTCCTTCTCTGATTCTTTCCCTTTGACTGGTATCTCTTGTCCAGCACATGTTCTCGTCTCCTTCCTTGTGATTCCCTAATAGCCCAGGCTTTGATGCAACAGGTCTTAATCTTGTTTTCAGCATTTCCCTGCTCAGGTTGACTGCTTGCTTCTCAGAGTGAATCCTACATTACCTTTTTCTATATTCTGTCACCAGTAGGTCCATTCCATTCTTCTGTTTTGCAAGTAATTCTTGCTCAGCTCTGATGCCAGCTCAGGAGTCATCTTAGCCAATTTTGAATATTTATAATCCCCCTACATAATTGTTATTTAAAATTGGTGGTGTTTCTGTTTTCTAGTCATGCTGTATTGTGATTTAGGGGTGATTTCATTTGTTTCCCTTGTTGATGTGTTGTTTTTTGGAAGATATTTGGAGTTAGGTGGTCATATACACATGCACAAACATATTTGTAAAAATACGTGGGTTGGGCCAGGCGCAGTGGCTCTTGCCCATAACCCCAACACTTTGGGAGACCAAGGCAGGAGGATCACTTGAGCCCAGGAATTCGAGACCATCCTAGGCAACATGGTGAAACCTTGTCTCTACAAAAAATACAAAAATGAGCTGGGTGTGGTGGTGTGTGTCAATAGTCCTAGCTACCTGGGAGGCTGAGGTGGGAGGATTGCTGGAGCCCAGGAGGTGGAGGTTGCAGTGAGTTGAGATCACACCACTGCACTGCAGCCTGGATGACAGACTGAGACCCTGTCTCAAAAAAAAAAAAAAAAAAAAAATTGGGTTGTGTTTAATGTATTACAGTGTGGTTTTATTTAACGATGAATATTGATCCTACCTTTGCACATTATTTCATTATATACATATCTTAGTAATATACATTTTGAAAATATAGATCATAGTTTAAAAGAACTTAAAGTTTAACATAGGCCATCTTGTGCTTTCCCCACATCTCCGAATCTCATGTGTGGCTTTATAAGATTTTGTGTCAGAGTATGCTGGTGTCCTAGTCTGTTCCTTATACTATAACAAAATACCACAAACTGGGTAATTTATAAATAATAACTATAATAATTTATAAATAAGAGTTCTGGGTGCTGGAAAATCTGTGATCCAGGCAGTGGCGGATTTGGTGTCTGGTGAAGAAGGCTGTCTTTGCTTCCAAGGTTGCACCTTGAACTCCATGTCCTCACATGGTGGAAGGGCAAAAAAGGGCCTAGGGTACTTTCTGCAACCTATTTTATAAGATCCAGTTCACCAGATTGGGAAAGCTCTGCCCTGATGACTTAATCACCTCCTAAAGTCCCCACTTCTTAATACTATCTCTGGGGATTTCAGCTTTTTTTTTTTTTTTTTTGAGATGGAGTCTCGCACTGTCACCCGGGCTGGAGTGCAGTGGCGTGACCTTGGCTCACTGCAACCTCCGTCTCCCGGGTTCAAGCGATTATCCTGCCTCAGCCTCCCAAGTAGCTGGGATTACAGGAGCCCGCCACCATGCCCGGCTAATTTTTTTTGAATTTTTAGTAGAGATGGGGTTTCACTATGTTGGCCAGGTTGGTCTCGAACTCCTGACCTCATGATCCTCCTTCCTGGGCCTCCCAAAGTGTTGAGATTATAGGCGTGAGCCACCGTGTCTGGCTAGTTTTATTTTTGATTAATTAATTAATTTTGAGACAGAGTGTTGCTCTGTTGCCCAGGCTGGAGTGCAGCAGTGTGATCTCGGCTTACTGCAGCCTTCGCCTCCTGGTTTCAAACAATTCTTGAGCCTCAGCCTCCTGAGTAGCTTGGATTACATGAGTGCACCACCACACCCAGCTAATTTTTTGTATTTTTAGTAGGGATGGGGTTTTGCAATGTTGCCCCAAACTCCTGGGCTCAAGTGATTCTCCCCCGTCGGCCTCTGAAAGTGCTTGGATTACAGGCATGAGGCACCATGCCCGGTCCGATTCAAAAATTTAGCATATGAATTTTGGGGGACACAGTCAGACCACTGCAGCTGGTAAGGTAAAAAAGAAGAAAGTATTTGTGAAAGGTTTGCTTCTATACTGTCTGATTCTAAACTTAAGAATAAAAATTGGCCACATATTTATTAAAATAGGATTATCTCTCTAACCATTTTACTACCATATATTTCATGTAGCAGTGTTGCAAAGAGGTATGTTTTCTATGATCTACATCTAATTCTTGCCTTTCTTCTCATCTCTCCTGAGCTATTTGTCTGGAAATTTGACAGGTGTCCTTAGAAATGTGACATAAAGAAAGATCACTAGAAGATAGTAGTCTATAATGTATATCTGAAGAAAGAAGCCCACAAAACAAATACTGGCATAATGATATTGTGGATGATATTAGGCCTTCAGTGGCAGCTTTTGCAATTTAACAGGAACTCTACTTGTAGTGAGATTTCTGTTTAATGGATCCAAATTTGATTTTGTATTTGATAATTTTTTTCATATGTAGGTTTAACCTAAGGTTTGTAGTCCATAGTATTTTTTGATATTCCTGAATCCATGGATGAAAATATAGAATAATGGAACTAACAAGGGTTTTGGAGTCACACAGACCTAGCTGTGAGTTACTAGCCATTTAAACTAAATTACTCAACAGCTCTTAGACTCACTTTCCTTATTTGTAAAGTAGTGCTTATATGTAACTGCTGTGATTGGTTCTTGTGTGAATTCAATGAGGCACTGTTTTCAAGTATTGTTTACATCCTGATACATATTGGGTGTGCCTCATACTATTTGGGTCAGGAAGGTATTAAGGATAGTTAGGTATCACTCTTCACCAGGGATTTCTTTTCATATATATTTATGTACTTTCTTTGAGTGGGAGTTTTGCCTCTGTGGCTGTTCGAGACATAGGGCTGTACCTAGCTTATCTGGTGCTTGTGCTACAGATTTCTCAGTCTTCGTGGCCTAACTGTGTACTGCATCTAGAGGTCTTTACTTTCATTGGAAAATGGTAATGTGTTCATATTCCCTACAGAAGCTCATATAGTATAAAGCTACATGTGTATGTCTTTATTGAGGTATACGGAAATATGATGAACTGCATATATTTAAAGTGTACAGTTTGATAAATGTTGACATCTGTATATGTCCATGAAACCATCACACTCCAATCAAGATAACGAGCATATCCATCACCCACAATAGTTTTCTCATGTTTCTTTGTAACGCACCCTTCCTGTCCCTCCCTCCGTAGAAGAAGCGTGTTTCTATGTAATAAGTCTTCTTGAGTACAGTGCCATCTTCACTTTGTAATGACGTTTTTTGGGAAATACTTCACTGTCACATAGTTCAAAGTGACTTTAGTATACAGTTAAAAATATAAAGGTAAAAGTATTGAGTTCAAAGTTGTTTTTCTTCTGCTCTACAACTTAACCAAAAAGTAAAGGTTTCCATCTAGAACCAGTTCATAAAACAACTAAAAGGCTTGCAGTTTCTCTGTGTAATCATTTCAAAACAATAGTTTTTTTCAGCCACCAAGAAGGATGCAGTCTTGACATATAAATAGAAAACATATTGAGTTTTTGGCTGATATTGCTACACTGGTTTAAATGTTGGTCCAGTCAACTTCAGGCTTAGATTACAAGATTTGCAAATTAGAGGAAAACCAAAAGGGAAAGAACATCTGCATAGATTCTGCCTTTGTGGAATTCCATACAGGCATGCTTACTCTGCTTCTGGTGGAACAGGCCATGTGCATAGTGAATAAGCCTGAAAAGAGATCACTGTTGTGTTGTGATTATGTTAAAGATAAAAGTTGAAGGAGATAATTAGGCAGTTTATTATGGAGAACCATGACAGTTTCTAAGTCAAGTATTTTTAACCATGTTTTTTTGGGGAAAATCTTTTGTTGATACAATGATATGTTATTTTGCCAGAATAAAACCTTGCTAAATCTCACTAAGTGTGTTACTTGATTTTCTGGCATCAAAGTATTGGGATTTGAAAAAGGTAATTTGCTATAACTAAGGTTTTTAAATTGTTTATAATCAGAGGCTATATGGGTATAATTTATTCTGTAAATGACAACACAGTCTCAGTGAGATGTAAGGAATCCTTGTCTGCTACTGGGCTAATCATACATTGTGTATATGATTTTAAGATGTTTTCTAAACACCTCTCCTGCCATTTAGATAGGAATCTTAAGAACTGCTTTATTTGATTTTTTTCCCTTTTATTCTGAGAAGGGGCTTCCTTATGTTCTTTCAAGACGTGTTTATGGGTATCTATTATGTGTCAGCTACTGTTAAATAATCCAGGACATCATTTCTTAACTGAGGGGAAAAAGGTAGAGATGATTTTGATCCCCAGGGGACATTTGGCAGTGTCTGGGGGACATTTTTTGGTTGCCACATCATGGAGTGGAAGGTGCTGTTGGTATCTTGTGTGTAGAGTCAAAGAACCTGCTATACTGTACATCCTGTTATTTGCAGATCAGCCCTTGACAGCAAAGAATTATCTAGCCCATAATATCGATAGGGTCAAGTTTGAGAAACCCTGATTCAAGAAGACAAAAATCTGTATGTCTAGAGCTGACATTGCTAGACATTTATTGCTAGAGTTGACATTCTAACAAGAAGAGAGAAACAGTAAAAAAATAAGTGAAATATATAGTATGGTGATATAATGTATAAAAACAGTAGAGGGTCGGGTGCAGTGGCTCACACCTGTAATCCCAGCACTTTGGGAAGCTGGGGGTGGGGGTGGGGGTGGATCATGAGGTCAGCAGTTTGAGATTAGCCTGGCCAACATGGTGAAACCCTGCCTCTACTAAAAATACAAAAAATTAGCTGGGCGTGGTGGTACGTGCCTGTAATCCCAGCTATTCTGGAGGCTGAGGCAGGAGAATCACTTGAACTTGGAAGGCAGAGGTTGCAGTGAGCCAAGATCACGCCACTGCACACCAGCCTGGGCAATAGAGCGAGACTGTGTCTCAAAAAGAAAAAAAAATAGTAGAGAAGGTAGTTAGATAAAGTTGGACAGGACAGTGGTGTTTGTTGTTGATGGATATTTGGATTGTTTGCCATTGGTGGTTTGATGAATAGTGTAGATGCGAACATTTCTATATTGCTTTTGTTGTACATTTCTGTTTGTTATATATAACTAGGAGTGGATTTCCTGGGTCATAAGTTTCTTACTATCTTCTTCTATCTTATTATCTTCTTATATCTTGTTAGATATTTCCAAGCAGTTTTTATTATTCCATGAACCTTTATTTATTGCCAGTATATGAAATGATATAATTAGAACAATGTAGTAAATGTGCGTCATTTCCCGTGTTGATGATGTCAGGAGTCTTATGAGATTGCCTTAAATAATTGGGATTTGAAATTCTGGATGTGCTTTTTCTCCACTGGTAGCTATTGTAAATATACTTTCGTCTCTTAATTTCTCTTCCTAGTATTCAAATATTGAATGCTTTTAAAACATTTTTATTTATTTATTTATTTTGAGATGGAGTCTCACTCTGTTGCCCAGGCTGGAGTGCAATTGCGCGATCTTAGCTCACTGCAACCTCCACTTCCCGTGTTCAAGCGATTATCCTGCCTCAGCCTCCTGAATAACTGCGATTACAGGTGAACACCACCGCACCCAGCTAATTTGTATTTTTAGTAGAGATGGGGTTTCACCATATTGGCCAGGCTGATCTTGAACTCCTGACCTCATGATCCACCCTCCTCAGCCTCCCAAAGTCCTGGGATTATAGGTGTGAGCCACTGCGCCCAGCCTGAACACTTTTAAATAGTGTTTCTATTTGAGAAATGTAAAACTAACTGTTACAATACAAAACATGACGGTCGCACAAGTATAGTTGGAAAACTTACCTGGAAAATGACAGAAATCCTTGATGTCATCTACATCATAAAGGGGAAAAATGGGACAAACATAAGTCCTGAATAGTTAACTTCATAGGAAAGGTCATGCTGACTGAAATGTTACAGGGCATTTTTAAAAATGCTGTATGATCCTCAGTTGTGTTTTGTTCAGGATGGTACAAGGGCCATGCCTTTTTTCTTTATTTCTTTGTGTAAAGCTGTTGGCCATACTTTTAGGATACTGAGGACCAAATATTTGAAGAGAATTTGGAAAGATTTAGATAAACTCCTTTTACACAAAAGGAGTTTAAATTATAAACCTGCCTGAAAAACTTGAAAAAGTTGCAAACTTTGAAATAGTGTTTTATGTCCATGAACAGATTATTATTATTTAAAAAATAAATTTTCTGGCTGAATAAAGTATTTGTCAAAACTACTATAATATCCTAGAGCCAAGCCAAGATTTAATTTTTTTTAATATAAATATCTTTTTGTTTTTTTGAGACAAGATCTTACTCTGTGACCCATGCTGTAGTACAGTGGTACAATCTTGGCTCACTGCAACATTCGACCCTCAGGCTCAAACAGTTTTCCCACTTCAGCCTCCCTAGTAGCTGGGACTACAGGTGTGTGCCACCACACTCGGCTAGAGGGGGTTTTGTGGTATTGCCTAGGCTGGTCTTGAACTCCTGAGCTCAAGTGATCCTCCTGCCTCGGCCTCCCTAAGTGCTGCAATTACAGGCATGAGCCACTGCATCTGGCCAATAAATGTCTTTTGATTGAGTTATATGTTTTGTCTTTTTTGTTTGTTTGTTTGTTTTAAGACCGAGTCTCACTCTGTCAACCAGGCTGGAGTGTAGTGGTGCGATCTTGGCTCACTGCAACCTCTGCCTCCCAGGCTCAAACGATTCTCCTGCCTCAGCCTCCCGAGTAGCTGGGACTACAGGTGCGTGCCACCACACCCGGCTAATTTTTGTATTTTTAGTTGAGACAGGGTTTCACCATGTTGGCCAGGCTGGTCTCAAACTCCTGACCTCAGGTGATCCACCCGCCTTAGCCTCCCAAAGTGCTAGGGTTACAGGCATGATTCACCGCGCCGACCTATGTTATGTCTTTTTTATAAAAGTTAACTGATTTTATCCTTTGTTAGAAAACAATTGTTGTGACAAGTGGTTTTCTTTTCATTTATATAATTTTATTAACATCTTGTTTTCCATACACAACGTACAAAGAAGGTTAAAACAGTTATTGTGAGATGACTGGCATGTTAATTAGAGTCTCCCTATGTGGGTGTGGGTGTGGGTGTGGGTGAATGTGCTTTTGGAGAGACGAATGCAGAACAAGGGACAGTATTCTGAGTGCCCCTTTGGTGGTGGGTTTTTTTTTTTTTTTTTTTTTTTTTAATTACAAGCCCTCAAATATGTGGTATGTTTAAATCTTATCAGTTATTTAGATGTAGTCACATTTCTCTCTGTGGAAAATATAAAATATAATAATTTGTATACTGTAAAGTAGTGTCATTTTTAATTTTTTGATTAGTCTTTTTCGCTTTCTTGAAAAATTCAGAAGAAAACATTCTGATTGCATCTGTTTGTCAGTTTTGTCTGTGCACCTTTCTCAGAGAAGGAAATAAAATGTACGTTTACGATGATGAAAACAGCTGCAGTGCATACTTCTCAGAGTCATTTGTCAAACGAAGCAGGACTAGAGGAAAGATGATAATACACTGCTCCACTATTAAGTATAAAACTGCTGCAATTGGTGCCGTTTTAAATTATTAAACACTGTAAATGCCATAAAGTTAATTAAAAGAGGAACAAACTCTACAAAGATAAATGTGTTTTCAATATGATTGTTAGGGGAGGGTACAGTAGAAACCAGTGAATAGAGAGGAAATTTATTTCTGGCAGGACTCTAGACATGGAACTGTGGCTGAACTTTTTACCCTAATTACCTCCTGCTAATGCCTGCAGCGGGCTGGAATCAAAGTGGTGCTTCAGGCCCTGGAAATTCTCTGATGTGGCAAACGTTTGTTGTGTGAGGAGGGTTTCTTAAGAAAAAGCAGAATATTGTGACAGGATTTAAAAAAAATTTCTCAGTTACCACCCACCTCACTTGTTGCCTACAAAAATAGAGTAATTGTTTGCATCTGTGTGTGCTTTTTTACCCTCCCCCCAAGAAATAACTGTTATAAATCAATGTGACATAGATCCAGTGAACTGAGGCTTGCCCAAGGTAGGAAATTTTTTTTTTTTTTTTTAAGTTTCTCCTTTAAATGAAAATTTAGATTCCAAATGTAAAGAGGTTATTTTTCATAATTGAGAAGAAACATTCTATGCATTTTAAGGAGAATTTGGATCTTAAAGTGTGCTTTTCAAAATGAATTCTGATAACTTTTGTAGTATCAAACTGATAACTATTAAATGGCTTAATCCTGGAAAAAGTGGGAATTTCCAGTTTCTATTATTAGTTCTCCATCTGAGACTAGAACCTAAAAGACATTTCTCTAATCTTTGTGAAAGTTTATGTCATTCCATTTATGTGTCACAAAAGGTTTGGCCATGTATGCATTTTTGAAATAAAAAGAATGATTTCCCTAAAAGCACCTGTTTTTCGACTTCTGCCTTTAAAGGCAGTGTTTCTATACAATATAAAATACAAGTACCATGACAAGTCATTTTATATGCTCTATTTTAAAAAAATAGAGATAGGGGTCTCACTATACTGCCCAGGCTGGTCTCAAACTCCTGAGCTCAAGTGATCCTCCCACCTCAGACTGCCAAAGTGCTGGGATTACAGGTGCGAGCCACCGTGCCTGGCCCATTTTATATATTCTAAAAGAATCAAATTTTCAAACAGTCTGCCCTTGTGTGCCTGTGCTGTCTTGTGTCTCCAGCTCCAGCCCTTATCTAATCTTCTTGAAATACCTTTTATATAATTCTTGAAAAGCACTAATAGCACTGTTTTTTGTAATGCAAATAAAATCATGTTTTTATGTTGGTAAAAATTTATTTTGGCAGTCTTTTAGTTGGATATCCTGAATAAATAGTTTTAATTTTTAAAAGCAGAATGCTGTGGGTTTTCTTGATCCTGGGCAATAAGAATTTTAATGAAATCCCAAATTTCTTTCAAGATTGTGTCAGAAACTCACAGCTTGCTGTGGTTACAGATTGCTTCAGTATAACCTTAGTATTTTGCCTTTTGCACACTTATACTTTTGCATTGCATCTGTGACCATTCATTCATGTAGTAGTTTTGTGAATTGTGAATGAGGGCTATTTGTTAGAACTACCAAGTTTCGAAATTATGTTACAAATAATTTATTTTTATTTTGTTCAGTACAAATGTTTGCAAAACCTTTAATCAGTGGTAAGGCACTTATATATTTTCGCTTCACATACTCTTTCAAAATTGTAATTATCCACATTTGATATAATAGATGTATTTCACAACATTTGGCTTTGTCATTTGACTCCCCTTCATTTTCCCCTCAATTCCAACCGTCTTTACAAGAAAAGCCAAATAAGGAAACATTTTACTTCTCTGTCTACTATGAAAAGTAATTTGTCAAAACGTGAAACTACTTTTAAAAGCCATATTTATATCTGTAGGTATCTGGTGCAATTTAAGTTGTATTTCACTATGAAATAGCTTTGCATATTATCATTAGAAGGATTTAAATAATCATGTAATTTTTTCTGTTTCTAATAACACAGGAAAGATAAATTACACTGATGTAGCTTTATCACAAATTATATAATATAATAACATTTATGTAAAATGAATGTAAATAGTCTTACTAGTTTTCAAACAAAAAACCTTATTTTATGGTATAAGAAGAATAATTTTGTTGTATTTCAATAATATGTCAAATTTCTTAGAAGTATTAATTTAGAACAGGATATTTTATTGTCTTCTTAATAAAGATAAAGAAAAGCTTAGATTTTCTGCTCTCAAGAGTTGACAAGGAAAATAATTGACTATAATTTTTTACACATATCCTTCTCTGAAATGTTTCTTGTTCTGTTTTGATATAACAGATTATTCCTTGATTTTGAGAATTAGACTTTAAGCATAATCTGTTAATTTTGGCTTTACTTCATTTCTCAGCGTGTCTCAAATGCTGTGATGAACTTTGGTTTCTTTGAAATGTTTAATAAAGTGGTTTCTATTGATTTCATATGTGTACTCAAACTAATACACAATGGTAGATTATCAAGTTTTAAGATGATACTAGAGTAATAAAACTGGGCATACTCTTTCACAGTATAGTAGTATATTTGGCCTCACTGTGCTTGCTTGGCAGAAGATGGTATCATTAACATCTTTTTATAAGTTGAGCCAGTCTTTAGTGTCCTCATTTCAAGTACCCTATGTTTTTTGGTTAGTATGGTTATGTATATCTGTTGATATGAAAAATGGCTCTGTATTTTTTTTATTTATCATACCTGATAAGCAGTTATAAGTTATATTGCTTTTAGGGAAGTAAATCCCAGCAACATATTGCTTTTTGTTGGTGTTAGTGCTTCTACCATAACCAACTTATAAATTTTCCCTAGTATATTCTTTTAGTTTTCAAAAGTTCCTTATAATAGTATGACTCAAAACTAACTGTACATGATTTTTAGGGAACTTTATGATGTATTTCTTTATCATTAACTAACATTTTTAATGTTTAATTTTTAACTGCTCTGTTTTGCCTTTCCCTTCTTCTGTATTCCTCTGCCAGTAGTTTCTGTGATTTTGTTATCTATCAGAAGAAAGCGATAAAATAGGAAAGTACAATAGAACCTTCTAATAGACTCATTAAATTCATATATCTTCCAAAATTAAAAAATAATGAACAGTTTATTAATATTTTTGCTATTAAAGTTATAAATACATTTTTCTTTTACATGGGGATTTACAATATGAGATTTGTAGTATCTTGAATTACTACTTTTGAACAGTATACTGTAACAGTTATACTTTTATTATGGCTGCTTATACTGTCTACTACACGAATACCAAAGGCAGATTTGTTAGTTTTTTCTTTGGTTATTTGGAAACCTGATGTTACTGAACTCAAGGTTGAAACTTCAGTCTTCTTTTACTTCTCTTCTTCGTCTATAAATGGATTTCCTAATCAACCAGTAAATGAATATCAACAACTTAAATATTACATATTTAGCAACCAAAATCTTTGCTATTGTTAGAAACATTTCCACTGGTAGTTTATTGCTAAATATTAAAGATTAAAGTGTTCCTTTTTTTAAATTTGAAGATTAAATCAAATGTTTAAAGAAAAACTTTTCTTATCAGGCCATGGTTGCTGCAATAAAAGAAAGAAAGAGAAGCTTTCCTGTATAAAGTTTTACCTACATCATAGGGTTATTGTAAAGGTTAAATGAAATAATACTTGTAAAGCCTTTATAACAATGTGTGGTATTTATCAAATGTACAATATTCATATTCTCATGATGAAATTATAGATATTATACAACAGTAACAGATATGAGCCTTATTAGAAAAGCAAGATTCACAAAAGGTAGAATGTCAAACATCTTAGGATATTTGTTTCAGAAATGGAATTTTCCCAAGTATGTCTCCTTAATTTTTCATTTAGTGATTAATTGTTTAGACTTTTAAATGGATTCTAAAAAATGGATTCTCTAAATTTTATCCTCTCAGCTTTTTTGGGAGATTTTTAGAGGAGTTTTAGGGTCACAGCAAAATTGAGTGGAAGATACAGAAAGTTCCCACATATCTCCTGCCCGCATACATTTATAGCCTCTGCCATTATCAACAGTCCCCACTAGAGTGGTACATTTGTTATAGTTGATGAACCTGTGTTGACACGTTGACACATCATTATCACCCAGAGTCCATCGTTCACATTAAGGCTCACTCTTGGTGTTATACATTCTGTGGAGTTGGATAATTGTATCAGACAGAGTGATTAAATCTTTTAACAGATAGTTAACATGAATTCTCTTAATTCTTTTCTTAATTTTTAATTAATTCTTTTAACAAGTAGTACTAATGCTCAACATACAACAGTGAACGAGACTTAATCTCTGCCCTCCAGAAGCTTATATAGTACTTCTTTTTAGTGAAAGAGCTTATAAGTCTGAAAAATGTACAGATGGCATTAACTAGAGTGTTTAGTTCTGTTGTTTTCGTTCCTTCGTTAATAATGTTTTAATATCTCCACATAGTAAAAAAAAAAAAAAAACATGGAAAATATCCTGGAAGGTTTAGTAGGCAGTTATTTTCTTTATTAGAACAAACTGTTGCTTGGTTTGAACTCTGTTGTCATTGGCCTTGGAAATGTTGGAATTTTTCATTAATATGGATTATTAATATTATTTACAGATATCTCACATGTATATTGAATTATGAGTTGTCATATAGTACTTTTAGATGGAATCATCTCCTTTGAGGCTAGCAGAAAAAGTAAAATGTTTCCTGTGTGTTAGTGTTTTAGTTATAATAACCTAAACATAGTTTTATACTACTTCATGTTAGATCAAGTTATGTAGAAAAGTAATTAGAAAGTGTTTCACTTGCACCTCAGTAGATTAAAACCAGTTTATAAGTTTTAAAATATGCTAATTCTTTTTGACACTTGTTGATTTATCTGTTTGGTGAAGGCAGATCCTGGATTTCAGTTTAGGGAAGATGCCACTTAAAAGACTGACAAACTTGTACACTGTGTTATCAGGAAATGGGACCTGATTATTTCTTGGAGGCTTGGAAGATTTTGCTGTATTGTCAAATGATTGCACTTTAACCTTATATGTAGTAGAAATTTTACTTTCCTTTTGTGAGATCAGAGTAGTTGAACTGTAGATTTGTATGGCAAAACTCATAGGTGTATATTCAATAAATAGGTGTAACAAAAGATGGCAAACTAGCTGTTGTAAACATCCACAACCTTGTTTAAGCTCTTTTATATTCAGCAGATTATCTATCATACCTCCTGATTCACTAGAACTTTATTTGGAATTTCCTGATTCTTTCAATTAAGCTAAAAACTGATTATTTGGTAGCATCAGTAAAATCGATAACCCTTTAATGAGACTAATTAAGAGAAACAGGAGACACAAAGTACTGATATCAGGAATGAAAGAAGGGGCATCACTACAGATCTTATGATCAATAAAAGATAATAAGGTAGTATACAACTTTTGTGCCAATACAAGATAATAAGGTAGTATACAACTTTGTGCCAATAAATGTGTTAACTTTCATGAAATGAAAAACTTAAGTCATTGGAAAGTTTTTGACGAGGGAAGAACAATCAGTAGAATAATGTTCCTGGGGAGCAGTTTAAAATTGTAAGCAAATATTTTACAATACTTGTTTTTTTTTGAGATGGAGTTTTGCTCTTGTTGCCCAAGCTGGAGTGCAGTGGTACAATCTCAGCTCACTGCAACCTCCAACTCCTGGCTTCAAGTGATTCTCCTGTGTCAGTCTCCCAAGTAGCTGGGAACAGGTGCATGCCACCATGCTTGGCTAATTTTTGTATTTTTGGTAGAGGAGGGGTTTCACCATGTTGGCCAGGCTGGTCTCAAACTTCTGACCTCAGGTGATCCACCCCCCTTGGCCTCCCAATGTGCTGGGATTGCAGGTGTGAGCCACCACTCCTGGCCACACAATACTTTTTAAAAATTCAATTTTAAATAAAATTTAACCTTTAAATTAAAAAATTTTAAAGCTTATTTTTTTTCCATGAAGGAAGGCCATAAAACAGTGATACAAGAACTCAAGGAAGACATGGTGAGATAAACCCCACAAATTGATCACAGAATTGACAAATTGTAAGGCATGGAAGGGAGAATAGATAGAAAATGGAATTAAATGAGAGACTGAACAAAATGGGAAGAAAATCACAACATGTGCATAGTTTCCAAATAAGAACAGCAAAACGTTGTGATTGAGGAAATATTTAAGGTAAAAGTTAAGAAACCTTAATGGAAATGAAACGACTTTATTTGATGTAATGAAATAGCACAGTGTGTACCAAGGATAATTGACTCAGAATGGTCAATTCCAATATATATCATTGTAAAGTTTCTGAATTTCAGGAGCTTTAATAACTGGGAGGTGATGAGGGGGCTGTAGGGAGCGAAGAGGGAGTGGTGGGGATTAGGCTGATCTCATATTTCCCCACAAGAACTACAGCAAATACTATAAGACCCCCGAGAAAGAGTGAAAAGCAGCCCAAATTCACTTGAAATAAAAAGGTATAGGTCAGAGGTTGGCAAATTTTCTCCTGCAAGAAATGTTTTAGGTTCAGTGGATGATATGTTCTCTGTGGCAACTAAACTATAGACAATAAAGAAATGAATAGGTGTGGCTGTGTTTCAATAAAACATTATTTACAAAAATAGCAGTAGGGCAGGATTTTGGGCGTAGTTTGCTGACTTCTCTACACCACCATTCTGGATATTTTTTTCTGGACAAAAATCTAAAGAAATATTAATCATGCTGTACTTATGCATGGTTTTTGTTGTTTTTATTAGAGACAGGGTTTCATTATGTTGCTCAGGCTGAAGTGCAGTGACTATTCACAGGCATGATTCATGGCACCCTGCAGCCTCAAACTCCTGGCTTCAAATGGGCTCAAGTGATCCTCCTGCCTCCGGAGTAGCTGGGACTACAGGAGTATGCCACTGTGCCTGTCTTATGCGTGGTTTTTAGTGGAGGAAGATTGTGTGGGCATAGTAGAAAATAGTATTGTATAAATAGATAATGTATGTATTTATATTATATGTATATTACATATATATGTAAATAAACTGGCAGCCCATATCTGTTTCTTGTAACATTTCTTTCATAATTTGAATTTTCATTGTATTTGTTTATCATTGTGGAATATTAAACATATTTCTTTGTATTATAACTTAATTTCCAATCCTTACAAGAAAACTCAGCTAATTATTTTGAAAGCTCCTTGAAGACAGAGAGTCTTTCTAACACATCTTTGTGTTTAATCACAAATAAAGAAAACTTACTTTCTTTTTTCAATATAATGTATTATGTCTTATGTTGTCTGTTAGATCTCTGTTGAAGAAGAATGTCTGATTCCATTCCCAATTGTAATATTACCTCCTGTTTTTGTGTGGAGATGTTGCTTACCCCTTTGTGCCTGGTTACCTCTCCGTAAGCTGTGCTAGTGTTGGAAGGTTTCATAACCCAGTGTTTATTGAGAACTCTGCAGAAGAAAAACGCAGAATAAAGTTATTATTAACTAGGCTTATCACAGGTTTACCTTTTAATATGGTTAAGTTTCCATTTTCTTTGCTTTTTCTTTTTATTTATTAAAAACAAGACCAACTGGCTTTTGTTCTTTAGGAGCCGAATAAGAATACAAATAATGTAATACTATCAAAAATTTTCCTCTTAAATTTAAAGCATTAGATTCAATAACACATGTTGAAGGTTGTGCAGCTTTTTCCCATTTAAAAATAAGTGTTTCCATGCTTCTTGCAATTTGTGGTAGATTTTAAATGTCTTTGCTATTTTGTGTTTCACTTATACATGCACATTCTTGGAAAATGTCACTTTCTCAAATACTTTGTTCCGCTTTTCCTAATTTTGTTTCAATCTGTTAAATATCATGAATGAAAATAATAAAGGTCTTTGTAAAGGGAAATGATATTAATGTTTAGAATTTTGAAATCATAAAAGCCATATTTCACATTGCTTTAAAGTGATGTTCATTGTATTGCATTAAAAAAACCCCTCTATTTTGAAAACATTGTCCAGGTTAAGAATGGCTATGATTCTAATAAAATACACAAATGTAAAGAAAAAACATACTGTTACAAATAATTAAAAATAGACGAGAGACAAAATTTCAATATTTTTGTTAGGGATTTATGAAACTTGAGTTTTGGAATTGAATTCAATATTGTATTATTTATAATTCTTGTTTTTCATCAAGCATAAAAGATCCCTTTGCATCTGTCTACTATACCATTTTCGGGAGGTATTTAAATTTTAAAGATGCAGAAGGTACAGTGTGAGGCTACCATCTATTGTGCATTATAATTTTTAAAAAGCTCAAGTATTCAGCATCAAACTTAGTCTTCACAAAAAGCTCAAGGCACTTAGCTCATTTCTCATTCTATAGATGCAAAAAACCTAGTTTGTGACAAAGAAAATGAATTGTTGATCCTATTATATAAAGATTTAATTACACAGGAATACTTAGTTGTGCATAGCTAAAAATCTTATTTAATTCCTGTTTTTTGACCTCTTCATGTTTTGGCTCCTTTAGTGGTTCATTTGACTAGTCCTCACTGCATTCTTGACTTTTGTCTTATGTAGAAACTTGGATCTGAAACAGATTGTCAGAAGGTTTCCCCGTATTTACAAAATGTATGGTAGTATTTATATATAAAAAGATTCCTAAGTTATGGGTTGAGAATTCTAATGATTACTTAACCATGTGATGTGGTTATGTACATTTGGTCAAATCTTTTAACAGGTTAACCTCAATTAATTAAGAACAAATTACTGATATAACTTGTGAAAATTAAAGTAACTTGATTAAAATTGCTTGATGCTTAGTAGGCTTCTCTGTTTTATCATTTCAAAAACTCTCCCTATTGTCTCAATAAAAGTGAGCTAGAATTCCAGAAATGTTAGTGTGTTATAGAACTTGAACAATGGAGGCTCATTTGGTTAAATTTGTTTCAGAATAGATTATATTGCTACAATTTTAAAAAATATTTAAATAAATAAAATGTGTATAATAATTTTTCATATACTACTTTAAGTAAGGAACTTAAGTTAGTAGATTTAAATGTAGCACATATAAAGTCATAATTTTACTTATACTGCTGAAATTTAATCAATGTCATTTTTTTTTGAGATGGAGTCTTGCTCTGTCGCCCAGACTGGAGTGCAGTGGTGTGATCTCGGCTCACTGCAAGTTCCGCCTCCTGGGTTCACGCCATTCTCCTGCCTCAGCCTCCCCAGTAGCTGAGACTACAGGCACCTGCCACCACGCCCGGCTAATTTTTTGTATTTTTAGTAGAGACGGGGTTTCACCAAGTTAGCCAGGATGGTCTCGATCTCCTGACCTTGTGATCCGCCTGCCTCGGCCTCCCAAAGTGCTGGGATTACAGGCATGAGCCACTGCGCCCGGCCCATCAATGTCATTTTAAAGTAGTATAATGGCAGAAGGACTGAAACTTTATTATGTGTCTATTAAAAAACCCTTCTGCATCTTTGAGGTCACACTAAATCTAAAGATCATTTTGTTGCAAAAGAGAGAGACTGGATGGGTTATCTATTGGTATATAACATATTAGAACATATTTAGCATATTAGAACAACATTTATCTTCTCACAGTTTATATGGGTTAGGAGTCCAGGCACAATTTAACTGGTTCATTAACTTAGGCCTTACAGGCTGGAGTAAAGGTCTCCTCTGAGGGCTTGACTGGGGGAGATTCCACTTCTAGCCTTCCTAGGGGCAATTCTTAAAGGCTGTCTGCAGTTCCTTGGCATAGGGCTTCCCCACATGGCTGCTTACATAATCAGGCTCCCAAAAAGAGTCTCTAGTGATGGCCTTTGGGGAGACTGGGGACCAAGAAATGGAAGATGGCATGAGGCAGCCTTTCAAGGTGCTGGAAATGTATTTTTCTCTTTGTGTGGAGTTATAAGGGATATATGGACTTTGAAAATTTACCAAGGTGTACACTTTAGATTTTCACACTCATTTTTAGGTATGTTATACTTCTATATATCTTTATTTAAAAGTAATTGTAAAACCTACTTTAATAAATAACTGCATTGCTTTTAGATTTTTTGATATCCCTTTCTACTTTGGAACTAATTTTTTAATTAATATGACTCAACAAAAGTAAATGATAGGTATATCCTGTCACTGCTTTAACCAGATCATTGGATAATAACCTTTTAAAATAGGAGATCTTTGATTGCAATGGAATTTCAGCTTTATGTTTTGGTAGTGGACAACCTTATACATTTGGTGAATTAATTAGAAAACTTACAATCATTGAAAATGTAAGATTACTACTACATAACATATCAAAAAATAGTGGCATGAACTCCTTATACTCAGGTTAACTTCTGGCACCAAGATACCACCTGCCTATATGGTGATTAAAAAAAAGGAAGTATACTAGAACAATTTTTTTTTTTCAATTTTCTATTTAGAACCCTGACTGTAGCTAGTTCCATGTCCTTTTCCTCTGCCAATATTCTGCATACTCTACGGGACATGATCTTCTGTGATTCCGCATTGCGAGTTATAGTTCCTTTCTCCATTTATTTATATTCTCATCTAAGTAAGCAATGTTCACATTTGCTTACTGCTGAGTGTGCTCTCTCTCCTTTTTCTAATGTTCAGTTTCTAAGCTCTTTCTTTTGTATCCTTGTATTGAAAATAAATTCCTCCGTATCTACAGGCTGGCTTTCATTCGAAAGACAATTATTTCCTAATGGTAACTCACTTTGTTTGGGGTTTGCATTCTCTTAGCTTTTTTTTTTTTTAAAGACAGTCTGTTGCCCAGACTGCGGTGCAGTGGCCCAATTATAGCTCACCGCGGTCTTGAACTCCTGGGCTCAACGTATCTTCTCTCAGCTTCCTGAGCAGCTAGGAATGTAGGTGTACAACATCACACCCAGCTAATTTTTAACTTTTTTTTGTAGAGACAGGGTTTGGATATGCTACTAAGGTTGATTTTTGTTTTTTAATTTTTTTTTGTTATCTTATTTTACATAGTATTGGTATGTATTTTTAAAAATTGGCTAAAAAATTTATATGTGCCCTTTTCCTAGTGTCTCTGTTAATATTTTGTTGTTGTTTGTTAATTTTTTTTTTGAGACAGAGTCTTGCTCTGTCATCCAGGCTGGAGTGCAGTGGTGCAATCTCGGCTCACTACAACCTCCGCTTCCCGTGTTCAAGCGATTCTCCTACCTCACCCCACTGAGTAGCTGGAGATTACAGGCACACACCACCACACCTGGGCTAATTTTTGCAATTTTTAGTAGAGATGGGGTTTCACCATATTGTTCAGGCTGGTCTCGAACTGGTGATCTCAGGTGATCTACCTGCCTTGGCCTCCCACAGTGCTGGGATTACAGGCGTGAGCCACTGCACCCGGCCATACTATTTGTTGAAGTTAAGAAAATATCCCATCTCCATATTTTTGGCAAGATGTGCCCTCTTGTTCCTCTCCCTACATTCAGTCATACTGCCATTTATCTACCTTGTGACCAGTATGACAGATTGCATTCTTTTTACATACAGGCTTATATCAGCTATTTAAAGAAACGAGGACTCCCAGGTCATTTCTAATTCTTACTTTCTAATCTTCACATGGCTGTATGGACAGTGCTGCACATCCTTTTATCATCTGCACTGATCCCTTTTCCCTACTCTATGTTTTTCTTTATGCATATTACTTATTAATCTCTAACATTTGATTTTACTCATTTATGTGTTTATGTTGTGTTCAGTAGGTGTCTTTACCTACTAGAATATGTTCAACAGTGGGAAGGATTTTGCCTTGTTTTGCAGTCATAATGCCTGGCACAAAGCATATAATTTTTTTTTTTTTGAGACGGAGTTTCTCTCTTGTTGCCCAGGCTGGAGTGCAATGATGTGATCTTGGCTCACCGCAACCTCTGCCTCCTGGGTTCAAGGGATTCCCCTGCCTCAGCCTCCCGAGTAGCTGGGATTACAGGCATGCATCACCACACCCGGCTAATTTTGTTTTTTTAGTAGAGATGGGGTTTCTTCATGTTGCTCAGGCTGGTCTCAAACTCCTGACTTCAGCTGATCTGCCCACCTCGGCCTCCCAAAGTACTGGGATTACAGGCATGAGCCACCACGCCCAGCCACAACTAATATAAATTTATTGAATGAATAAATTAATGAGAATATAAAAGGCAATAATTCCCTCTACCATTCTGAGATTGAGGCCTAATTTTTTTTTTTAAATTTATTTATTATTATTATACTGTAAGTTGCAGGGTACATGTGCATAACGTGCAGGTTTGTTACATATGTATACTTGTGCCTTGTTGGTGTGCTGCACCCATCAATTCGTCATTTACATCAGGTATAACTCCCAATGCAATCCCTCCCCTCTCCCCCCTCCCCATGATAGGCCCCGGTGTGTGATGTTCCCCTTCCTGAGTCCAAGTGATCTCATTGTTCAGTTCCCACCTATGAGTGAGAACATGCGGTGTTTGGTTTTCTGTTCTTGTGATAGTTTGCTAAGAATGATGGATTCCAGCTGCATCCATGTCCCTACAAAGGACACAAACTCATCCTTTTTTATGGCTGCATAGTATTCCATGGTGTATATGTGCCACATTTTCTTAATCCAATCTGTCACTGATGGACATTTGGGTTGATTCCAAGTCTTTGCTATTGTGAATAGTTCTGCAATAAACATACGTGTGCATGTGTCTTTATAGCAGCATAATTTATAATCCTTTGGGTATATACCCAGTAGTGGGATGGCTGGGTCATATGGTACATCTAGTTCTAGATCCTTGAGGAATCGCCATACTGTTTTCCATAATGGTTTAACTAGTTTACAATCCCACCAACAGTGTAAAAGTGTTCCTATTTCTCCACATCCTCTCCAGCACCTGTTGTTTCCTGACTTTTTAATGATCGCCATTCTAACTGGTGTGAGATGGTATCTCATTGTGGTTTTGATTTGCATTTCTCTGATGGCCAGTGATGATGAGCATTTTTTCATGTGTTTGTTGGCTGTATGAATGTCTTCTTTTGAGAAATGTCTATTCATATCCTTTGCCCACTTTTTGATGGGGTTGCTTGTTTTTTTCTTGTAAATTTGTTTGAGTTCTTTGTAGGTTCTGGATATTAGCCCTTTGTCAGATGAGTAGATTGCAAAAATTTTCTCCCATTCTGTAGGTTGCCTGTTCACTCTGATGGTAGTTTCTTTTGCTGTGCTGAAGCTCTTTAGTTTAATTAGATCCCATTTGTCAATTTTGGCTTTTGTTGCCGTTGCTTTTGGTGTTTTAGACATGAAGTCTTTGCCCATGCCTATGTCCTGAATGGTATTACCTAGGTTTTCCTCTAGGATTTTTATGGTATTAGGTCTAACATTTAAGTCTCTAATCCATCTTGAATTAATTTTCGTATAAGGAGTAAGGAAAGGATCCAGTTTCAGCTTTCTACTTATGGCTAGCCAATTTTCCCAGCACCATTTATTAAATAGGGAATCCTTTCCCCATTTCTTGTTTCTCTCAGGTTTGTCAAAGATCAGATGGCTGTAGATGTGTGGTATTATTTCTGAGGACTCTGTTCTGTTCCATTGGTCTATATCTCTGTTTTGGTACCAGTACCATGCTGTTTTGGTTACTGTAGCCTTGTAGTATAGTTTGAAGTCAGGTAGCGTGATGCCTCCAGCTTTGTTCTTTTGACTTAGGATTGTCTTGGAGATGCGGGCTCTTTTTTGGTTCCATATGAACTTTAAAGCAGTTTTTTCCAATTCTGTGAAGAAACTCATTGGTAGCTTGATGGGGATGGCATTGAATCTATAAATTACCTTGGGCAGTATGGCCATTTTCACGATATTGATTCTTCCTATCCATGAGCATGGTATGTTATTCCATTTGTTTGTGTCCTCTTTTATTTCACTGAGCAGTGGTTTGTAGTTCTCCTTGAAGAGGTCCTTTACATCCCTTGTAAGTTGGATTCCTAGGTATTTGATTCTCTTTGAAGCAATTGTGAATGGAAGTTCATTCGTGATTTGGCTCTCTGTTTGTCTGTTACTGGTGTATAAGAATGCTTGTGATTTTTGCACATTAATTTTGTATCCTGAGACTTTGCTGAAGTTGCTTATCAGCTTAAGGAGATTTTGGGCCGAGACAATGGGGTTTTCTAAATATACAATCATGTCATCTGCAAACAGGGACAATTTGACTTCTTCTTTTCCTCACTGAATACCCTTGATTTCTTTCTCTTGCCTGATTGCCCTAGCCAGAACTTCCAACACTATGTTGAATAGGAGTGGTGAGAGAGGGCATCCCTGTCTTGTGCCAGTTTTCAAAGGGAATTTTTCCAGTTTTTGCCCATTCAGTATGATATTGGCTGTGGGTTTGTCATAAATAGCTCTTATTATTTTGAGGTACGTTCCATCAATACCGAATTTATTGAGCGTTTTTAGCATGAAGGGCTGTTGAATTTTGTCAAAAGCCTTTTCTGCATCTATTGAAATAATCATGTGGTTCTTGTCTTTGGTTCTGTTTATATGCTGGATTATGTTTATTGATTTGCGAATGTTGAACCAGCCTTGCATCCCAGGGATGAAGCCCACTTGATCATGGTGGATAAGCTTTTTGATGTGTTGCTGAATCCGGTTTGCCAGTATTTTATTGAGGATTTTTGCATTGATGTTCATCAGGGATATTGGTCTAAAATTCTCTTTTTTTGTTGTATCTCTGCCAGGCTTTGGTATCAGGATGATGTTGGCCTCATAAAATGAGTTAGGGAGGATTCCCTCTTTTTCTATTGATTGGAATAGTTTCAGAAGGAATGGTACCAACTCTTCCTTGTACCTCTGGTAGAATTCAGCTGTGAATCCATCTGGTCCTGGACTTTTTTTGGTTGGTAGGCTATTAATTGTTGCCTCAATTTCAGAGCCTGCTATTGGTCTATTCAGGGATTCAACTTCTTCCTGGTTTAGTCTTGGAAGAGTGTAAGTGTCCAGGAAATTATCCATTTCTTCTAGATTTTCCAGTTTATTTGCGTAGAGGTGTTTATAGTATTCTCTGATGGTAGTTTGTATTTCTGTGGGGTCGGTGGTGATATCCCCTTTTTCATTTTTAATTGCGTCGATTTGATTCTTCTCTCTTTTCTTCTTTATTAGTCTTGCTAGTGGTCTGTCAATTTTGTTGATCTTTTCAAAAAACCAACTCCTGGATTCATTGATTTTTTGGAGGGTTTTTTGTGTCTCTATCTCCTTCAGTTCTGCTCTGATCTTAGTTATTTCTTGCCTTCTGCTAGCTTTCGAATGTGTTTGCTCTTGCTTCTCTAGTTCTTTTAATTGTGATGTTAGAGTGTCAATTTTAGATCTTTCCTGCTTTCTCTTGTGGGCATTTAGTGCTATAAATTTCCCTCTACACACTGCTTTAAATGTGTCCCAGAGATTCTGGTATGTTGTATCTTTGTTCTCATTGGTTTCAAAGAACATCTTTATTTCTGCCTTCATTTCGTTATGTACCCAGTAGTCATTCAGGAGCAGGTTGTTCAGTTTCCATGTAGTTGAGCGGTTTTGATTGAGTTCTTAGTCCTGAGTTCTAGTTTGATTGCACTGTGGTCTGAGAGACAGTTTGTTATAATTTCTGTTCTTGTACATTTGCTGAGGAGTGCTTTACTTCCAATTATGTGGTCAATTTTGGAGTAAGAACGATGTGGTGCTGAGAAGAATGTATATTCTGTTGATTTGGGGTGGAGAGTTCTATAGATGTCTATTAGGTCTGCTTGCTGCAGAGATGAGTTCAATTCCTGGATATCCTTGTTCACTTTCTGTCTCGTTGATCTGTCTAATGTTGACAGTGGAGTGTTGAAGTCTCCCATTATTATTGTATGGGAGTCTAAGTCTCTTTGTAAGTCTCTAAGGACTTGCTTTATGAATCTGGGTGCTCCTGTATTGGGTGCATATATATTTAGGAGAGTTAGCTCTTCCTGTTGAATTGATCCCTTTACCATTATGTAATGGCCTTCTTTGTCTCTTTTGATCTTTGATGGTTTAAAGTCTGTTTTCAGAGACTAGTATTGCAACCCCCGCTTTTTTTTGTTCTCCATTTGCTTGGTAAATCTTCCTCCATCCCTTTATTTTGAGCCTATGTATGTCTCTGTGTGTGAGATGGGTCTCCTGAATACAGCAGACTGATGGGTCTTGACTCTTTATCCAGTTTGCCAGTCTGTGTCTCTTAATTGGAGCATTTAGTCCATTTACATTTAAGGTTAAGATTGTTATGTGTGAACTTGATCCTGCCATTGTGATATTAACTGGTTATTTTGCTCGTTAGTTGATGCAGTTTCTTCCTAGCCTCGATGGTCTTTACATTTTGGCATGTTTTTGAGATGGCTGGTACCGGTTGTTCCTTCCCATGTTTAGTGCTTCCTTCAGGGTCTCTTGTAAGGCAGGCCTAGTGGTGACAAAATCTCTAAGCATTTGCTTATCTGTAAAGGATTTTATTTCTCCTTCACTTATGAAACTTAGTTTGGCTGGATATGAAATTCTGGGTTTAAAATTCTTTTCTTTAAGAATGTTGAATATTGGCCCCCACTCTCTTCTGGCTTGTAGAGTTTCTGCCGAGAGATCTGCTGTTAGTCTGATGGGCTTCCCTTTGTGGGTAACCCGACCTTTCTCTCTGGCTGCCCTTAAGATTTTTTCCTTCATTTCAACTTTGGTGAATCTGGCAATTATGTGTCTTGGAGTTGCTCTTCTCGAGGAGTATCTTTGTGGTGTTCTCTGTATTTCCTGGATTTGAATGTTGGCCTGCCCTACTAGGTTGGGGAAGTTCTCCTGGATGATATCCTGAAGAGTGTTTTCCAACTTGGTTCCATTTTCCCCCTCACTTTCAGGCACCCCAATCAGACGTAGATTTGGTCTTTTTACATAATCCCATACTTCTTGCAGGCTTTGTTCATTTCTTTTTCTTCTTTTTTCTTTTGGTTTCTCTTCTCGCTTCATTTCATTCATTTGATCCTGAATCGCTGATACTCTTCCAGTTGATCGAGTCGGTTACTGAAGCTTGTGCATTTGCCACGTATTTCTCGTGTCATGGTTTTCATCTCTTTCATTTCGTTTATGACCTTCTCTGCATTAATTACTCTAGCCATCAATTCTTCCACTTTTTTTTCAAGATTTTTAGTTTCTTTGCGCTGGGTACGTAATTCCTCCTTCAGCTCTGAGAAATTTGATGGACTGAAGCCTTCTTCTCTCATCTCGTCAAAGTCGTTCTCCGTCCATGTTTGATCCGTTGCTGGCGATGAGCTGCGCTCCTTTGCGGGGGGAGATGCGCTCTTATTTTTTGAATTTCCAGCTTTTCTGCCCTGCTTTTTCCCCATCTTTGTGGTTTTATCTGCCTCTGGTCTTTGATGATGGTGATGTACTGATGGGGTTTTGGTGTGGGTGTCCTTCCTGTTTGATAGTTTTCCTTCTAACAGTCAGGACCCTCAGCTGTAGGTCTGTTGGAGATTGCTTGAGGTCCACTCCAGACCCTGTTTGCCTGGGTATCAGCAGCAGAGGCTGCAGAAGATAGAATATTTCTGAACAGCGAGTGTACCTGTCTGATTCTTGCTTTGGAAGCTTCCTCTCAGGGGTGTACTCCACCCTGTGAGGTGTGGGGTGTCAGACTGCCCCTAGTGGGGGATGTCTCCCAGTTAGGCTACTCAGGGGTCAGGGACCCGCTTGAGCAGGGAGTCTGTCCCTTCTCAGATCTCAACCTCTGTTTTGGGAGATCCACTGCTCTCTTCAAAGCTGTCAGACAGAGTCGTTTGGGTCTGCAGAGGTGTCTGCTGCTTTGTTATTGTTTACTGTGCCCTGCCCCCAGAGGTGGAGTCTACAGAGACAGGCAGGTTTCCTTGAGCTGCTGTGAGCTCCACCCAGCAGCTTTGTTTACCTACTTAAGCCTCAGCAATGGCGGGCGCCCCTCCCCCAGCCTCGCTGCTGCCTTGCCGGTAGATCACAGTCTGCTGTGATAGCAATGAGGGAGGCTCCATGGGTGTGGGACCCTCCAGGCCAGGTGTGGGATATGATCTCCTGGTGTGCCTGTTTGCTCAAAGCGCAGTATTGGGGTGGGAGTTACGAGGCCTAATTTTGACCTTAGATTCATTGTTACTTCCATATTGCTCAAAATAATTTCATTGGTATTTACTAACCCATTTTAGATGAGGTATTAGGATATACCAACATCACATATAATTCCCTATCTTCCCAGTATAGTTGTATGGAAAACTTCAGTTTTCTGTTTTCTTTTTTTTAAAGGTGTTGTGGTCTGTATCTATAGAAGTATAGTTTTTCACTTCATGCCAACTTGTAAATTTTGCTTGCCCTTGGTTCAGATACATTCGTTGGTCTAACTAAGGGGGAGGGCCCTTGTAGTATCAAGCATGACCATCTAAGACTACTGGCTTATCATGGGATGCTGAGTAGGACAGTTCTCTTTATGTCAATTGTGGCTGGCAGATCTTTTAATTGACCTCATGGATACAAGTATCATAAGTTTGCAAAGGAAGAAGTAAGCATCTCAAGCTGGGAGGGTATCATTGTAGTCAGTGAGTAGACGTGAGGATGGAATAGAGCCAAGCAGATAGAATACCATGAGTAAAAAAGTTAATAAAGGTTTAAAGGCTGCAGTACAAGTTTTCTGAAAGGGGAGAATTTAAACTAATGGTTTAAAAGTGCTCCAGCAAGACTGGGCACGGTAGCTCATGCCTATAATCCCAGCACTATGGTAGGCCGAGGCGGGTGGAGCACCTGAGGTCAGGAGTTCCACACCAGACTGACCAACATGTTGAAACCCCGTCTCTACTAAAAATACAAAAATTAGCCGGGCGAGGTGGCGCATGACTATAATCTCAGCTTCTCAGGAGGCTGAGGCAGGAGAATTACTTGAACCCAGGAGGCAGAGGTTGCAGTGAGCCAAGATTGCGCCATTGCACTCCAGCCTGGGCAGCAAGAGGGCGACTCCGTCTCTAAATAAATAAATAAATAACCCCAACAAACAGACAAAAACCTGAGTCCATCTGGTGAAGGTCTTTATTTGCATAGATAAAAGTTTGAACTTCATGGCAGTGGTGTGTCATTGAAAGCTTTAGAAACACGAATTAAATTATTAGAGAGAATTGTTTAGGGAGATTACTGTGACCAGGTGGATTTTTAAGTTTGTAATGTTTGAGTGTGATATAATAAAACAGATCACAAGGGATAAATTCCCATTGCTTATGATCCTTAACAGTGGCCACTGCTCATTACACTCTATTTCCGAACGTCTTGTTTTCCCTTCAGTTCTGCTGGTTTCTGCTTCATTCTAAAACATTTATTGATGGTAAACTATGTCTAAGCACATGCCTGGGCATGCAAAATTAATAATATACTATTATTGGCTTAAACAAGATCACAATCTGATGGAGACTTAAACACAAAGTATAAAAAAATTTTGAAAATATTATTTTTCCTGAAGGTTCCTCCTTGTGTTCTATTCTCTTGGTTACACACTCCCTTTCTACTTCTTTCTTTCTCTTTTCTTTTTCCTTTTTTTTTTTCCTCTCTCTCTCTTTCACAAAGTCTCACTTTGTCGTAGCTCACTGCAACCTTGAACTCCTGGGCTCAAGTGATTCTCCCACCTCAGCCTTCTGAGAAACTGGGCCCACAGGTACGTACCACTGCACCTGGCTAATTTTTTTTTTTTTTTGAGACATAGTCTCACTCTGTCACCCAGGCTGGAGTGCAGTGGTGACATCTCGGCTCACTGCAGCCCCAACCTTCCATGCTCAAGCGATCCTCCCACCTCAGTCCCCTGAGTAGCTGGGACCACAGACGTGCACCACCATGCCCAACTAATTTTTAAATTTTTTTGTAGAAAGGGTGTCTTGCTTTGTTGCACAGACTGGTCTCGAACTCCTGGGCTCAAGTGATCCTCCTGCCTTGATCTCCTAAAGTGTTGAGATTACAGGCATGAGCCACCACACCTAGCCCCGTTCTGCTTCTTTATTTTTTTCAGTCTGGATCAGGTATATTTCTTATGTCAAAAGTCCTTTTTTATTAGTATGGTTGAATATGTATACACGGGCATCCCCACTTACTTCCTGTCTTGTTTAAAAGCATCACCAAGTTCTCATTCAGAGTGGTTCAGAAGCTCAATGTTGAAATAATCTGTACTCCGCTGTTATTGGGTATTATATAAATGTCAAGTTCCTGTTAGCTGATGGTGTTTGTGAGTTGTTCTATATGGTTTTTTGTCTAGTCTTCCTATCAGTTGTTGAGAGAAGTATGTTGAAGTCTCTCCTATTATAATTGTGGATTTGTCTATTTTTCCTTTCAACTCTACCCATTTTTACTTCAGATAACTTCCAGCTCTGTCGTTCAATATATATACATTTAGGGTTGCTGTGTCTTCTTGATGTATTGACCCTTCTATCTTTATTTTCCTCTCTGTCTCTGCTTATTTTCTTAGCTCCAAAGTCTACTTTATCTGCTACTAATCTTGACAGCCTCCCTCCCTCCCTCCCTTCCTTCATTCCTTCTTTCCTTCTTCCCTCCCTCCCTCCCTTTCTCTTTCTTTTTGTTGAGGTGACTTTACATAATATAAAAGTTAACATTTTAGAGTATACAGTTCAGCAGCATTTAGTACATTTACAGTGTTGTATCACCACAGCCACTAGTTCAGAACATTTTATTGACATCGAAAGAAAACCCCATATCCACTAAGCAGCCCCTCCCTCTTTCCCCCTTCCTGCAGCCACTGGCAACCAACAATCTGCCTTCTGTCTCCGTGGATTAACTTGTTCTGGTCATTTCATATAACTGGATTCACACAATATGTGACCATTTGTTTCTGACTTCTTTCACTTAGCATAATGTTTGGGAGGTTCATCCATGCTGTAGCATGTGTCAGTACTTCATCCCTTTTTGTGGGCGAATAATATTACATTGTATGCGTACACTACAATTTGTTTATCCATTCATCTGTTGAGAGACATACGGGTGTTTCTACTTTGTGGTTATGATGAAAATGCTGCTATGAACATTCATGTGCAAGTTTTTGTGTGAATGTATGCTGCTTCCTGTTGGGTACAGGAGTAGAATTGCTGGGTCATATGATGATTCTGTGTTTAACTTTTTGAGGAACTGCCAAGCTCTTTTCTGCAGGAGATGTACCATTTTATATTCCTACCAGCAGTGGATCAGAGTTCCAATTTCTTCACATTTATTTTCTGATTTTAATTTTTAAATTATGACCAAGCTAGTGGCTGTAAAGTTATATTTCATTGTGAATTTGATTTGCATTATTGTAATGACTAATGATGTTGAGCATCCTTTATACATGTGTTGACCATTTGTGTATCTTCTTTGGAAAAATGTCTATTCAATTCCTTTACCCACGTTTTTTTTTTCCCATTGGAATGTTTGTCTTCTTGTTGAATTATAAAGATTAACAATATATTCGGGATATTAGACCCTTGTCTGATATATTATTCACAAATATTTTCTCACATTTTGTGGTTTTCTTTTTACTTTCTTAATAATGTATTTTGTTCCACAGATGTTTTAAAATATTGATGTAATCTGATTTATCGGTTCATTCATTTGTTGCTTATACTTTTGGTATCATATCTAAGAATCAATTGCCAAATTCAAGGTCAGGAAGATTTACCTATTTGTTTGCTCCTAAGAGTTTTATAGTTTTATATTTGGGTCATTAGAACTATTTTGAATTGGGAGCTAGGGTTTCACTTCATTCTTTTGCAGAGAAATTTCTACTTGTCTCAACATAATTTACTGAAGAGCCTGTCCTTTCCCCATTGAATAGATTTGGCAGCTTTTTCAAAAGTTAATTCATCATTAATTTGTTTCTGGACTCTGAATTCTATTTCATTTTTGGAATGTCTAATGCTAGACATTAGACATTTGTATGTCTAATACTAGGCCAGTTTCACAGTGTTTTAATAACCGTACTTCTGTTGTAAGTTTCAAAATGTGAGTCCTCCAAATTTGTTCTTTTCCAACTTTGTTTTGGCTGTTTGGTGCCACTTGTACTTACATTTGCGTTTAGGATTGGATTTCTCATTTCTGCGTAAAAGGCCATTGGAATTTCTATAGATAATGTATTGCTGTTATAAATGGAACTGTTTTCTTCATTTGTCTTTTGGATTGTTCATTGCTAGGTTTTGCATGTTGATCCTGCAATTTTGTTGAATTTATCAGTTCTAGTACTTTTATAGATTATTGGGAATTTTCTCTCTATATAAGAATATGTTGTCTATGAATAGATACCTTTTATTTCTTTGTATTACCTAATTGCTTTGCATAGATCTTTCAGTACAGTGTTGAATAATAGTGGGTATCCTTGTCTTGTTCCTGATGTTAGGGGAAAACTTTCAGTTTTTCTTTATTGAATATGGTGTTAGCTGTGGGTTTTTCATGAGCCCTTTATTATGTTTTCAAGTTTCCTTCTTTATTTTTTTTTTAAGTCAGCGTCTCGCTCTGTCACCCAGGTTGGAGTGCAGTGGCATGATCATAGCTCATTGCAGCCTTGACCTCCCGGGATCAAGCAGACTTCTAGCTTCAGCCCCCCGAGTAGCTGGGACTACAAAAAGAAAAAAAAAATTACTCTGGTATTTGCAGGTTGGCTTTAAACCGGGACAGTCCTTGGATGTGTTGTAACGCCATCTACAATTCTGCCTTAGTCTTCACTTTCCGCTTGAGATGAGCCAGAGGCTCAGCCAGAGATGCAAAACGAGAGTCCTTGCTGTTTTTCTTCAAGCAAATGTTTGGCCCTGTGTATGAGTGTTTTAGTTTTTATTCCTCAATATTTTAGCCAGCATATATCAGCAAAGATAAACACATAGATACACACAAAATATTCATTTTAAGGAATTGGTTTGTGTGATTTTGATGTACAGCAAGTAATAACTAGGCCAGGCTAGCAAGGTGGGAGGCTAGAAACTGTCAGAGAAGAACTGATGCTGCAGTCTTGAGACAGAATTTTTTTGAAATAACATGTAATTTCACAAATTGAATCTCCGTGTTCGGTTCTTTTTTTTTTTTTTTTTTTAAATCTGCTATCTTCCTTTTAAATGTCTTTATTCATTTCCTTTTCATTCTGGAAAATGTGTGTACTACACAAATTCAGTTTTCTGCATGAACGAGTCTATTTATAGCTCAATGTACACTTTCTGTTTTTACTACTTTTTTTGTGGAGGGGTAGTGTGCAGAGGAGAGTAATGGACTTGGTTGGGTGTTTATTATTTGCTTGAGGATGGTATGTTTTCTGTATTCTTATGAAGAAAATAAGGTTTGTTTTTTCTCCCCAAATTAAAAAAAGTTTATAAAGAGATTTTCTCTCAAGGGAAGCTATTATTCTAACTTGTAGCTCAGGTTCAACAGCGAGTGGTGCATAGTACTGGTTTTTAACAAATATCAGGCTGGGCACAGTGGCTCATGCTTGTAATCCCAGCACTTTGGGAGGCCAAGGCAGGTGCATCACCTGAGGTCAGGAGTTTGAGACCAGCCTGGCCAACATGGCGCAATCCTGTCACTACTAAAAATACAAAAATTAGCTGGGTGTGGTGGCACACATTTGTAATCCCAGCTACTCGTGAGGCTGAGGCAGGAGAATCACTTGAACCTGGGAGGCGGAGGTTGCAGTGAGCCAAGATCGCGCCACTGTACTCCAGCCTGGGCAACAAGAGTGAAACTCTGTCTCAGGAAACAAACAAACAAACAAACAAAGATTCAAGTTGTAGTTGTATGGATTCAGTGAGTCATTTGCAAGAACTGATTTTCTTTTTGCAGTTCTTTCAAACAAATGTTATTCCATACATTAAATTTATTTGTAACTAATTTATTTGTCACATGACTAGCTATTGCTGCCTCACATGCTGGGCAAAGACAAACTGGCCAGTGTGCTCCTTGGGTTGGATAATCACACTGCCTGCAGCAGTTGCTCAGTTTGGTAGTCATGTGGCCAAAGGCCTAATGCCTTTTGTTTTGTTTTTGTTTGTGAAAATCCATTTGTTTCAGTTGAAAAGACTATCCTGTTTCCATTGGATTGCCTTTGCTTCTTTGTCAGTGATCCATTGCCTATATTTGTGTGGGTCTATTTCTGGCTTCTCTGTTCTGTTCCTTTATATTTCTCTATTCTTCCACCGATACCACACTATCTTGATTATTGTATCTTTATAGTAAGTCTTGGATGTCAGGTAGCATCAGTTTTCAATTCATCTCTTCTCCTTCAATATTGTGTTGGCTATTTTGAGTCTTTGGCCTTTCCATGTAAGCTTTAGAATCAGTTTGTCAACACTCAAAAAATAACTTGCTGGATTTTGACAAAATTCAACACCCTTTCATGATGCAAACTCTCGGCAAACAAAGAATAGTAGGGAACTTCCTCAATTTGGTAAAGAATATCTACAGAAAATATGTAGCTAACATCATACTTAGGGTTACAAGCTATGCTTTCCTGCTAAGATCAAGAACAAGGCGAGGATGTCCACTCTCACTTCCTAGTGGAAGTCCTAGCTAGTGCATTAAGACAAGAAAGGGAAATAAAAGCCACATAGATTGGGAAGGAAGAAAGGAAATGTTTATGAAATTTTGTTTTTCATTATTTTTAAAATTAGTAGACTTTTATTGGGCAGTTTTAGGTGTATAGAAGAATTGAGTGAAAAGTACAGTGTTCTTTCTTCTTCTTTTTCCTTCTCCTATTCCTCCTTTCTTCTTTCTTCTTGACCAGCTCTCACTCTGTCACTGGAGTACAGTGGCACAATCGTAGCTAATTGCAGTCTTGAACTCCTGGATTGAAGTGATCCTTCTGCCTCAACCTCCCAAGTAGCTGGGACTACAGGCATTCTCCCATGCCATGCTGATTTTTTACTTTTGTAGAGATGGGGTCTTGCTACATTGCCCAGGATGGTCTTGAACTTCTGGGCTGAAGCAATCATCTCACCTTGGCCTCCAAGAGTGCTGGAATTAGAGACGGAACCCACTGCACTTGGTGCCTGGACTCCCATATTCTTTGATACATCCACTTTCTCCCATCATTAACACATTAAATTAGTGTGTCTAGTACATTTGTTTCAGTTGATGTGCTGATATTGATACAACTAATATCCATAGTTTATATTAAGTTTCACCCGTTGAATTGTACATTGTGTGGCATTTGAGAAATATATGGTGCTATGTACCAACTATTACAGTATCATAAAGATAGTTCCCCTGTCCTGAGAATCCCCTGTACTCTGCTTGTTCATCCTTTTTTCCCTCCCCCTAACTCCTGGCACCACTGATTTTTTTTTTTTTTTTTGAGATTGAGTTTTTGCTCTTGTTGCCCAGGCTGGAGTGCAATGGCACCATCTTGGCTCGCTGCAACCTCCGCCTCCCCGATTAAAGTGATTCGTCTGTCCTAGCCTCCTGAGAAGCTGGGAGTACAGGCACCTGCCACCACACCTAGCTAATTTTTGTATTTTTAGTAGAGACGGGGTTTCATCATATTGGTCAGGCTGGTCTCGAACTCCTGACCTCAAGTGATTTGCCTGCCTCGGCCTCCCAAAGTGCTGGGTTTAGAATCGTGAGCCACTGCGCCTGGCCAATTTTAGACCTTTTCTGACAGGCTTCTTTTACTTAGCGATATGCATTCAGGGTCCCCTCATTTCTTTTTCTGACTTGATGGCTCATTTCTTTTTATTGCTGAATAATATTTTTACTAGCAACAAAGAATGGAATACTTAAGTGTAAAACAAGCAAAAGATCTATATGAGTAAAACAGCAAAATACTGATACGTGAAATAAAAAAATGTAAATGTCATCTTTTCCTAAGTTGATCTACGCATTCAGTGCAATTCCTATAAAAATACAAGCAAGTTGTTTTGTGGATATGTACTAAGTAATTCTAAAGTTTGTATGGAAAGGCAATGCTCCTAGAAGATAACGTAGAAAATCTAGGTGATCTTGAGTTTTGGCGATGACCTCTTAAGTACAACCCTGAAAGCACAATTATAAATGAAAAAATCAGTAAGTTGGGCTTTATTAAAATTAAAAACTTTTGCTCTGTGAAAGATTATTTTAAGAGAGTGAGAAGATGGGCTGCAGATGGTTAGGAAATATTGGTGAAAGACAAGTCTGACTAAAGAACTAAAGAACTCTTAAAACTGAACAGTAAGAAAATGAGCAATTGTATTAAAAAATGAGCGAAAGGATCTCAGCAGCTCGGGCTGCAGGAAGAGTGGCAGCGGCCAGGCAGCCCAGCTTTGCGAAGGCTGTCGGCAGGCTGCAGTCCACAGGTACTTGGCACGCGCCCTCCCCGCCACCAGGATGCCCAAAAGGAAGGTCAGCTCCGCCGAAGGGGCTGCCAAGGAAGAGGCCAAGAGGAGATAGGCATGGTTGTCAGCTAAACTTGCTCCTGCAAAAGTGGAAGCGAAGCTGAAAAAGGCAGCAGCAAAGCATTGAAACCACCATCTATAAAGCTCTGCATGTTCTTCACGGGGTGATTAATTTCTACCCAAAACTTAGGTTAAAGCTTCAAACAAAAAAGTGCAAACAAAAGGGAAAAGGGAAGCAAAAGGAAAACAGGCTGAAAGACACTAAAGAAGGTTTACCTGAAGAAAAGGGGGAAATGAAAACTAAGGGGAGTCCAGCCTCTGATGAAGCAGGAGAGAAAGAAGCCAAGTATGATTAATACCATGTACCATGTCTCATCAGTGGTCCCTGTCTCCCTTCTTGTACAATCCAGAGAAATATTCTTATCAACTATTTTGTAAATGCAAGTTTTCTTAGTAGCTCTAGAAACATTTTTAAGAAGGAGGGGATCTCACCTCATCCCATTTTTTTAAGTGTAAATGCTTTTTTTTGAGAGGTGAAATCATTTGCTGGTTGTTTATTTTTTGGTACAACCAGAAAATAGTGTGGGATATTGAATTCTGGGAAACTTTGACTGTCTCAGGTGTCAGCTTAACATTCCATAGACGGGTTAGTTTTCATATCCTATAATACAAATGGCAATATGGAGTCAGTCCTGCATTTAATGTCTTGGACATTTGAAATTACTTCTATTCCCATGTTGTTTTTTAGTAGAATTGTTTCCTAAAGAAAACCACTCTTTGATTATGGCTCTCCCTGTCAAAATTGTGTCCATTCTGTAACACCTTTGGTTGTGGGTGTCCTGTTTTCCTAATAACTTTGTTGCTGTCCTGTGAAAGATTAAAAATTTGAATATGTAGTGTACATGCTATTCAGTTGTGAATTGGTGGGATGTATGTAACAGCTTATCAAATTGTGAAGATAGCCTCTAAAGGAAAATTTGCTTCCAAATTTAAGCTGGAAAGTCACTGGAATAACTTTAAAAAAGAATTACAATACATGGCTTTTTAGATATTTGTTATGTATGTTAAGAATTGTGTACAAATTAAAATGTCTGTACTGATCCTCAACCAATAAAATCTCAATTATGAAAGAAAAATAGAGCAAAAACCTGACCAAAGAAGATACACATGGCAAATAAGCATATGAAAGATGCTCAATAATGTATGTGATTGGGGAATTGCATAAAAATAACAGTTGGATACCACAGTTTTAAAGGGCTAAAAGCTCTAACATTGACAATACCAAATGCTGAGAAGATGTGAAATAACAGGAATGCTCATTTATTGCTAGTGGGACTGCAAAATTGTACAGCTACTTTCAAATACAATTTGGCAGTTTCTTACAAAACTAAACATCCTCATACTGTAAGATTAACCAGTTGCTCTCCTTGGTATTTACTCCAATGAGTTGAAACTTATGTCCTCACAAAAACCTGCACAAAGATGCGTATAGCAGCTTTATTCATAATGGCCAGAACTTGAATACAACCAAGATGTCCTTCACCATGCAAATGGGTAAACATTGGTACATCCTGTGAGTGGAGTGTCATTCAGTGCTAAAAAGAAATGAAATATCAAGCCATGAAAAGACATGGAGGAACCTTGAATGCATATTCCTCTGTAAAAGAAGTCAATCTGATAGTCATACTGTATGATTCTAACTATATGATGAAACTGTGGAGACATTAAGTTGAAAATTTATGTCCACACAGCCTGCACATGAATGTGTATAGCAGCTTTATTTATAATTGCCAAAACCTGGCAGCAAGTTGCCCTTCAGTAGATGAATGGATTAACGAACTGTGGTATATTCATAAGATGGAATGTTATTCTTATTATTCTTATTTATTTTCAGTGAGTTTGTGTGTGTGTGTGTGTGTGTGTGTGTGTGTGTGTGTGTGTGTGTGAGGAGTCTCGCTCTGTTGCCCAGGCTGGAGTGCAGTGGTGCGATCTCGGCTCACTGCAATCTCCGCCTCCCAGGTTCAAGTGATTGTTCTGCCTCAGCCTGCTGAGTAGCTGGGATTACAGATGCGTGCCACCATGCCTGGCTAATTTTTGTACTTTTAGTAGAGACAGGGTTTCACCATGTTGGTCAGGTTGGTCTCGAACTCCTGATCTCGTGATCCACCCACCTTGGCCTCCCAAAATGCTGGGATTACAGGCGTGAGCCACTGTGCTCAGAGCGTTTTTTTTTTTTTTTAATCTTCCTACCTTTTTACTCTGGTGGTTCGTGTGCTAGTTTCACGTGTAGTTTTATAAGAAACTGCTAAACTGTTGTCCAGGCGACTGTTCCATTTTATATTCCCACCAGCAATGTGTGAGTGATCTCATTTGTCTTTATCTTTTCCAGCATTTGTTGTCACTATTTTAAAATTTTTTTCAGTTTTGATAGATGGGTAGTGGTATCTGTTAGTGGTTTTGTATTTTCTTTCTTTTTTTCCTTTGAGACAGGGTCTCACTTTGTCACCCAGCCTGGAGTGCAGTGGCACAGTCACTGCTCACTGCAGCCTCAACCCCCTGGCCTCAAGTGATCCTCCCACTTCAGCCCCCAAAGTAGCTGGGACCGCAGGTACATACCACTATGCCTAGCTACTTTTTGTATTTTTTTTGTAAACAGGGTTTCACCATGTTGCCAAGGCTGGTCTTGAACTCCTGAGCTCAAGCGATCCCACCTGCCTTGGCCTCCTACAGCGCTGGGATTACAGGTGTGAGCCGCCGTGGCCTGGGCTGTTTTGTATTTTCTTTGTGGCTAATCATGCATTTATAGAATCTCTTTCATGAAGTATTTCTGCTTATTTACTTTGTTAAAAGAAGGCCATCAAGAAGGCCATGCCCGAGGTCAGCTGAAAATACTTCTGGTTCTCCTGGGATAATTACTTAATGATGCTGTTTGCAACAACTACCATCTTTTCCATTGCCTTTTAAAGCAAATGCCTATGACTCAATATTTGATTATATAAATTATAATGAAGACTCACCTCCTGGTTTTTTATTAATGGGAGAAGGAGTAAGAAATTGTGTGGAGAATAGGTTTATAGGTTTTCAGAATTAGGGCCTGAATTTAAGACATATGATATGAAAATCCAAAAAAGTTGTAGCTAAGTATAATTATTTTGGTTTGTCCTGTGCATTCCAAAATTATAGATAGAGGCTGGGTGCAGTGGCTCATACCTGTATTCCCAGCACTTTTGGGGACCTAGGCAGGTGGATTACGTGAGGCCAGTAGTTCGAGACTAGCCTGGCCAACATTGTGAAACCTTGTCTCTACTGAAAATAGAAAAAATTATTTTCAGGTGTGGTGGCATGCATCTGTGGTTCCAGCTACACGGGAGGCTGAGGCATAAGAATCACTTGAACCTGGGAGGCAGAGGTAGCAGTGAGCCAAGATCGAGCCACTGCATCCAGCCTGGGCGATAGAGCGAGACTGTCTCCAAAAAAATTTTAGAAAAATTATAGATTCATTTAGAGGAAATATTTAGTGATTTCTTGTTGATTTTTGTCTTCCATGTTTATAATATTTTTCCTTTTAAGAAATCTAGTTTAAATATTTTGTTTTATAGTTCATAATTACTTAATTAACCTTTTAATTTTCAATAAAACAAGCATTTTTTGAAATTTGTTCTTTAAAAAGTTTTAATTAACCCTCTTCACTGCAATGAATTCACTGTGTAAATTCCATATGTTTGGCTGTTGTAATATATAAAAATGGGGACTTTTTCCTCCCTAATAAAATCTTAATAACTTCCTTTATGGGTATGGGTCAAATGTAACAGATTGTTCTGATAAAAAATTTCAATACACATGCTTAGTAACTCACTATAAAACAAGTTACTTAAAGAAAAGATCAGTTAAAGAGAATTTGCACTCATTTCTATTTTACATTTATCATGAATAGTGTAAAATGCCTTTACTATTCATTTTTATATGTATATATGGGATCCTGGGCACAAATTACAGATTTTTAAAGAAACATTTAGTAATAAAAATTGCATCCTTCCTGCCTTTCCTACAGCCTCTGATATTTGCTTACAGTAGATTCAGTTACATTCTAAACTTGGCTCTAAAAATTTCTTCTAGGAACGTCCCCCCCCTTTATGCTATTAGGTTTATCTTTAAAGTCATAGCTCCATGTTTAAATGTCAAACACAAACCTTTGAAAATAATCCATTAGAGCTCTGTAGAAGTCACATGAAGACTGTGTTCTGTGCAAAACTTTCTTGTGGCACTGTTTTCTACACCATTTTTGGCTTGTACGATAGAAAATAAAAGCTTGTTTCATGTCTGTCTATTTTAGTATAACACCTTATGGGGCATGCATACTGATTATTTTATGGAAAGCACTCTCATCAGCCTGCCCATGAGGAAAATTAAGATTGTCTTGCTGTGTTCCATGGAAATGGTCAAGGCTTTTCAAAAGAGAAAACAGAGAACAAAAGAATATGTCGGGCGTGCACACAACTGTGTTATTGGCAGGAAACGTGCTGACTCCTTTGTGAATGTGTGAATTCGTGAAGACCCTTATTTCAAAGAATTATCTTTTCCTATTAGTTGTTGAATGAAGGGTTTTTCTCATATATAAATAGTTTCTAGTTCTGACAAATTTTGTTCGGTTATCTATAAAGTGAGCTTTCATAACATTTGTTTTGTCTGTTTCTAATGAAGACTTGTTGCAGGAAAAATCTCAGTTGTGACATTGTATGGATGATGCCAGTGAAGTGATCAGAATTCCAGTATCTAGTGTGTTGTAGCCATAATGAGCTTCTAATTGAAGGCGACAGGCTGCTTTTTTCCCCCTCCTAGTTGGTCAGGCAAAATGTTAGATTACATTCATTATTAACTCATTCCTTATCAGCAGAGAACTGGATTAATTTGTAGGGAACGTAAATAATTTTTGCTTTGTGTCAATTTTAGAGATTGAAGTTCAGGCTTATACAAGATTCTCTCCCACCTGCAGCTGTTCCAATTGTATGCATTTGTGTAACTACCATCATAATAATGATACACTAACATTTCTGTCACCCCAAAACTTTCTCATGCCACTTTGTGCTCTATACCTTCCTTCTTTCCCTCTCTCTCGCAACACTGATTTGCTTCCTATTATTATAGTTGTGGTTGGTTTTTTTTTTTTTTTTTAACTTTTCATAGAAGGGACTCATATAGCATGTAGACTTTTATATCTAGCCTCCCTACCCCCACAATCATGGTATTGAGATTCATTTTTGTTGTTTTATAGATAATTTGTTCTTTTTAAATGCTGAATACTTTTCATTGCATTAATATATAACTGTCCATTCACCTATTGATGGACATTTAATTGTTTCTAGGCTTTTTATTATAGATAATAAAATACCTAGTTGTGATATATGGAAAATGTATGTTTAATTTTTTTTACAAACTGGTGAACTATTTTTCAGAGTGACTGTACCATTTTGCATCTCCAGCAGTAATGTGTGAGGGCTTCATTAAGTTTGCATTCTTGCCATAACTTCGTACTACTAGTTTTTAAAATTTTAGTTATTCTATGGGTGTAGTGGTATCTGTTAGTGGTTTCAACTTGCATTTCCCTGATAATTAAATATGTTGAACATCTTTTCATGTGCTTACTTGCTATCTGCATATCTTCTTTAATCAAGTATCTTTAAACATATTATGGCCATTAAAAATTGTATGCTTTTTGCTTCTACAACAGTTATAGAATTATGGCCATTTTATTTATTATGAACACCTTTATTTTTTGTTTTTCATGCATGAAATTTATTTTAGAGCTAATGTAAGCTTAGCCCACATTATAATGTTATAACATTAATTTTAATGCTAACATTGAAATTAAACATTAAAACAGCATTGATACAGAAAATGAAAATATGACTTAATATGTACAAAACAATTAGGAAAAACTTGATAAAGAATTTTTTTCCAACTTTTATTTTAGGTTCTGGGGGTACGTGTTCAGATTTGTTACATGAGTAAATTGCGTGTCACTGGAGTTCGGTGTACAGATTATTTTGTCACCCAGGTACTGAGCATAGTACCCGATGGGTAGTTTTTTGATCCTCACCCTACTTCCACCCTCCTCCCTCAAGTAGGCCCCCGTGTCTGTTGTCCCCTTCCTTGTGTCCATGTGTATTCATTGTTTAGCTCCCACTTATAAGTGAGAGCATTCTGTTTGGTTTTCTGTTCCTGCATTAATTCACTTAGGATAATGGCCTCCAGTTGTATTCATGTTGCTGCAAAGAACATGATTTTGTTCTTTTTTTATGCTGCATAGTATTCTGTGGTGTATATGTACAACTTTTTTTTTTTTTTTTTTTTGAGATAGAGTCTTGCTCCCGTCACACAGACTGGAATGCAGTAGTGCGATCTCAGCTCACTGCACTCTCCACCTCCCAGGTTCAAGCAATTCTCCTTCCTCAGCGTCCTGAGTAGCTGGGATTACAGGTGTGCACGACCACACCCAGCTAATTTTTGTATTTTTAGTAGAGACGGGATTTCACCATGTTGGCCAGGCTGGTCTCAAACTCCTGACCTCAGGTGATCCACCTGCCTTGGCCTCCCAAAGTGCTGGGATTACAAGCATGAGCCACCATGTCCGGCCTATGTACCACATTTTAAAAATTCAATCCTCTGTTGATGGGCATATAGGTTGATTCCATGAATTTGGTACTGTGACTAGTGCTGCAAAGAACATATGAATGCATGTGTCTTTATGGTAGAATGATTGATATTCTTTTGGATATATATCCAATAATGGGATTGTCCTGTGTCAAATGGTAATTCTAAGTTCTTAAGAAACCTCCAAACTGCTTTCCACAGTGGCTGAACTAATTTACATTCCCACCGGCGGTGTATAAGCATTCCCGTTTCTCCACAACCTCGCCAGCATCTATTATTTTTTGGCTTTTTAATAGCCATTCTGACTGGTGTGAGAAGGCATCTGATTGTGGTTTTGATTTGCACCTCTCTAATGATTAGTGATGTTGAGCATATTTTTCATATGCTTGTTGGCCATGTGTATGTCTTCTATTGAGAAGTATCTGTTCATGTCCTTTGCCCAATTTTTAAATTGGGTTGTTTCTTGCTTGTTGACTTATACATTCTGTATATTAGACCTTTGTCAGATGCATAGTTCACAGATATTTTTCTGTCCTTCTGTAGGTTGTCTGTTTGCTGTTGATAGTTTCTTGTGCTGTGCCAAAGCTCTTTAATTAAGTACCACTTGTCAGTTTTAGTTGCAATTGTTGGGATTGCTTTTGGAGTCTTCCTCATAAAATCTTTGCCAGGGCATGTGTCCAGAATAGTATTTCCTAGGTTTTTTTTTTCCTAGAGTTTTTATAGCATTATGTTTTACATTTCAGTCTTTAATCCACCTTGAGTTGATTTTTGTATATGGTGGAAAGATTTTCGTATACAGAGCCCAGTTTCAATCTTCTGCATATGGTTTGCCAGTAATCCCACCACCATTTATTGAATAGGGAGTTTTTTCCCTATTGCTTGTTATCGTCAGCTTTGTCAAATATTAGATGGTTGTAGGTGTGTGGCTTTATTTCTAGGTTCTCCAACCTATTCCATTGGTCTATGTGTCTGTTTTTGTATCAGTACCATGCTATTTTGGTTACTGTAGTCTTGTAGTATAGTTGAAGTCAAGTAGTGTAATGCCTCTAGCTTTGTTCTTTTTGCCTAGGATTGCTTTTACTATTCAGGCTCTTTTTTGGTCTCATATGAATTTTAGAATACTTTTTTTTTTTCTAATTCTGTGAAAAATGCCATTGGTAGTTTGATAGGAATAGCATTGAAACTGTAAGTTGCTTTGGGTAGTATGGACATTTTAATGATATTGAGTCTTCCTATCCATGAGCATGGAATGTTTTTCTATTTGCTTGTGTCATCTCTGACTTTTTTCAGCAGCATTTTATAATTCTCATTTTAGAGGTCTTTTACCTTTCTGGTTAGCAGTATTCCTAGGTATTGTATTTATGGCTATTGTGAATGAGATTACTTTCTTGATTTGGCTCTCAACTGGGATATTATCGGTGTATAGACATGCTATTGATTTTTATACATTGATTTTATATCCTGAAACCTTGCTGGAGTTGTTTAACAAATCTAAGAGCCTTTGGACAGAGACCAAGAGTTTTCTAGGTATTGAATCATATCATCTGCAACTAGAGATAGTTTAACTTCCTGTCTTACTATTTGGATGCCTTTTATTTCTTTCTCTTGCCTGATTGCTCTGGCTGGGACTTCCAGAACTGTGCTGAATAGGATTGGTGAAAGTAGGCGTCTTTGTCTTGTTTCGGTTCTCAAGGGGAATGTTTCCAGTTTTTGCCTGTTCGGTATCATGTTGGCTGTGGGTTTGTCATAGATGGCTCTTATTATTTTGAGGTATGTTCCCTCAATATCTAGTTTGTTGAAGGTTTTTAACATGAAGGAATATTGAATTTTATTGAAAGTATTTTCTGCATCCATTGAGATGATCTTTTTTTGTGTGTTTTTAGTTCTGCTTATGTGATGAATCACATTTATTGTTTTGCATATGTTGAATCAAACTTGCATCCCAGGAATAAAGCTTACTTGATCATGGTGGATTAGCTTTTCTATGTGCTGCTGGATTTGATTTGCTAGTATTTTGTTGAGGAGCTTGCATCTGTGTTCATTAGGGATATTTGCCTGAAGTTTTCTTTTTTTGTTAATGTTTCTGCCAGGTTTTGGTATCAGAATGAGGCTGGCTTTGGCCGGGCACGGTGGCTCACGCCTGTAATCCCAGCACTTTGGGAGGCCAAGGCAGGCGGATCACGAGGTCAGGAGATTGAGACCATCCTGGCTAACATGGTGAAACCCCGTCTCTACTAAATATACAAAAAATTAGCTGGGTGTGGTGGCGAGCGCCTGTAGTCCCAGCTACTCGGGAGGCTGAGGCAGGAGAGTGGTGTGAACCCGGGAGGCGGAGCTTGCAGTGAGCCAAGATTGTGCCACCGCACTCCAGCCTGGGAGACAGCGAGACTCTGTCTCAAAAAACAAACAAACAAACAAACAAAAAAGCAGAATGAGACTGGCTTCATAGAATGAGTTAGGGGGAGTCCCTCATGCTTGACTTTTTATAATTATTTCAGTAGGATTGGTACCAGCTTTTCTTTATACATCTGGTAAAACTTGACTGTGAATTCATTTGATCCAGGGCTTTTTCTCATTAGTAGGTTTTAAAAAATTACCGATTAAATTTCGGAATTCATTATTGGTGCGTTCAGGGTTTTAATTTCTTCCTGATTCAATTTTGGGAGGTTGTTATGTTTCTAGAAATTTATCGATTTTTCCTATGTTTTCTAGTTTCTGTGCATAGAGGTGGTTAAAAAAAAATGTGTTGCATGCATCATCACTGTTGAATCATAAGATTTTCTTTTCTTTTCTTTTTTTTTTTTGAGACAGGGTCTTACTCTGTTGCCCACGCTGGAGTGTAGCGGTATGATCAGAGCTCAATGCATCCTCAGATTGCTCCTGCCTCAGCCTTCCTAGTAGCTGAGACTACAGGTGCATGCAGAATTTAAAAAATATTTTGGACACAAAACCTTTCTCAGATATATGTTTTGCATATATTTTCTCATAATATGGCACTTGCTTTTCCCTTTTTAATTTCTGTCAGAGTAAAAGTTTCACATTTTGATAAATTGTGTTTTGTCAATTATATCTATTTTCATGCATTCTTTTTTCTGTTTAAGAAATGGGTTACAAAGATTTTTCTCCTGTAGTTTGTCCTTGACGCATACTTTTTGCTATTATATTTTTAGACTTACGATCCGTTTTGAGTTTGTTTTTGGAACAGTTTGATTTTTTTAATATAGAAATCTGGTTCTTTTGACACCATTTGTTCCAAAAACGATCTTTTTATCATTTAGTTATATTGTACCTTTGATGAAAATCAGTTGGCCATACAAATGTGAGTTTATTTCTCGACTCACTATTCTGTTTCCTTGAAATATTTGTGTACGCCTATACCAGTACCATACTATCCTGATTATTGTAGCTTTATACGTCTTATACATGTATATCATTTGTATACATCCATACCTCAGAGATATTATATAATGTAGGTTCAGTTCAAGATGACTGCGATAAAGCAGATTCCATAATAAAGCAAGTCACGTGAATTTGCTGGTTTCCTAGTGCATATAAAAGTTATGTTTGGTTAGGCTCAGTGGCACATTCCTGTAATCCCAGCACTTTGGGGAGGTAAGGTGGGAGGCTTGCTTGAGCAACAAAGCAAGACACTGTCTAAAAAAATAAAACAAAATAAAAAAAATTAGCTGAATGTGGTGGTGCGTGCCTGTAGCCCCAGCTCCTCAGGATGCAGAGACTAGAGGATTGCTTGAGATCAGGAATCAGAGGCTACAGTGAATTCCATTTCAGGTGACAGAGTGAGGCCCTGTATCTGAAACAAAAAGGAAACCAAAAAAGATATGTTTACACTATACTGTAGTCTCTTAAGTGTGTGATGACGTTATGTCGTAAAAATAAAAAAAAGTACATAATTAAAAAATATTGCTAAAAAATGCTGATGATCTGACACTTCAGTGAATCATAATCTTTTTGCTGATGGAGAGTCCTGGTTACCCCATACGGGGCTCTTTCCCGTTCAGTGTCATGAAACCAACACACCAAACTGAAACTGAGTGTCAGGCAGTGCAGGCTTTATTCAGCGGTCTTGGAATTGGAGAAGTGGGAACTTAGCTTAACTTCTCAGCTCCTGAGAAACCTGGAAGTTACAGATATAGGGCATCTTTAATGAAGGGTTTGGGCATTAAGAGCCAGGAGAGGAATATGTTTTTCTTGGAAAGGGATGGAGATTTTCCTGGAATCAAGGAGCCACCTCTTTCCTATGCTTTCCTGGTCTCTTCTGGTCATTGTCACGGTGATTGTCAACTGTCATGGTGCTGATGGGAGTGTCACTTAGCATGGAAATTGGATTATAATGAAGCTAGAGGTTCTTCAGAGGTCGAGTAAGCTGCCATTGTGGATTTCATCAGCTTTAGCTGGTTTAGACCTAAGAAGAAACTTCTGACCACTGACATCCTGTTTCCTAAAAATAAATGGAGTTAAAGCTGACTAGGAATTTAGCCATATCACATAGGCATTGCATTGGCCAACAAAAATGGGGTAGGGATCCAGCTAAGTCATTTAAGCACTGCAATGGGTATTATTAGGGCCTTGCTCTGGATTAGGCTTTGGCTTAAGGGAATGTTGTGTTTAGTTTAATCTTCTGTCTAAACCACTAAAATTTTCTCCATATCGGCAATAAGCCTTTCACTTTCTTCTCATTCATGTGTTCACTGGAGTAGCACTTTTAATTTTTTCAAGAACTTTTTCTTTGTGTTCATGACTTGATTATGTGGTGTAAGAGGTCTGGTTTTCTGCCTGTATCAGCTTTCAGTACGTCTTCCTTGCTAAGCTTAATCATTTGTAGCCTTTGATTTGAAATGAGAGATGTGTGCAACTCTTTATTTCAAATGAACACTTAGAGGCTATTATAGGATTATTAATTGATCTACTTTCAATTTTGCTGTGTCTCAGTGATGAAGGAGGCCTGAGGAGAGGGAGAGAGTACAGGAGAACAGCTGGTAGGTGGAGCCTTCAGAACACACTCATTTATTGATTAAATTTACCATCTTCTATGGGTCCAGTTTGTGGTGCCCCAAAACAATTACAATAGTAACATCAAAGATCACTGATCACAGATCATTCTAACAGATACAGTAATAAATGAAAGAGTTTGGAGTACTATGAGAATTACCAAAATGTGGTGGAGAGATACCAGTTGAGCACGTGGTATTGTAAAAACAGCTTCAGTAGACTTACTTGACACAGGGTTCCCGCAAACCTTCAATTTGTAAAAAAAAAAAAAAAAAAAATGCAACATCTGTAAAGCACAGTAAAGTGAAGTGCAGTAAATTAGGTATGCTCGTATGTAAGAATCATGTTAATTTACATAAAGATTTTAAAGTTAGCTTGTCATTGTCTTTAAAAAGGCCTGGTAGGATTTTGATTGTGATTATTAAATATATAGATCAGTTTGGGGAGACTTGCCATTCTTAAGAATATTATAACTCCCAATCCAAGAACATGGTATTTACTATTATTTATTTAGGTCTTTGATTTATTTTATCTGCATGCTATAGTTCTTAGTATACAAATCTTGCATGTATTTTGTTAGACTTACGTAGAATTATTTCATATTTTCATGTGATTGCAAATACTTTCAGTTTCAAATTGTTCATTTCTATAGAAACATGATTGTATATGTAGACCTTGAATTCTGCAACCTTGGTAAAGTTCTAGTAGCTTTTTAAAGAGATTCTTTGGGATTTTTTATGTAGATAATGTTATCTGTAAATAGATTATGTTATCTGTGATGGTTTTATTTTTACCTTGACAATCTGGATGCTTTAGATTTATTTTTCTGTACTTACTGCACTGGGTAAGATTTCTTATACAATGTTGAGTAGGAGTGATAAAAGCAGACAATTTTGCCTCATTCTTGACCTTATGGGGAAGGTGTTTATTCTTATATCTGTAGATTTTTTTATAGATGCACTTTATAAGGTAGAAGAAATTCTAATTACGGTTTGTTGAGTGTTTTTATCTTGAAAAGGGTGTTGCATTTTTATTCCTAAAAATGCCATACTGCATCTTTCTAATGTAATAATCATAGTGGTTCCCCCCTTTTTTCTATGAATATGGTGAATTACATTAATAGATATTCTGTAGTACACCAGCCTTTCATTCCTGCAATAAAGTGCAACTGGTTTTGTATTGCTAGATTTTATTTGGTAATTATTTATTTATTTATTTATTTTTTTGAGACGGGGTTTCGCTCTTGTTACCCAGGCTGGAGTGCAATGATGCAATCTTGGCTCACCACAACCTCTGCCTCCCAGTTTCAAGTGATTCTCCTGTCTCAGCCTCCTGAGTGGCTGGGATTACAGGCACGCACCACCACCCCTGGCTAATTTTTGTATTTTTAGTAGAAACAGGGTTTTTCCATGTTGGTCAGGCTGGTCTTGAACTCCCGACCTCAGGTGATCCACCCACCTTGGCCTTCCAAAATGCTGAGATTACAGGCGTGAGCCACTGTGCCCAGCTATTTGCTAATATTTTCTTAATGAGTTTTGGGCATATATTTATGAGACATATAGATATACAAGCATATGTTTTATTTTCTTGCAATATATTTATTTAGTTTTTGTATATGTGCTACTGACATTGTAAAATAGGTTGGAAAATGACTCTTCTACCTTGCTATGAAAGAGTTTGTGTATGATAGGTATAATTTTTTGTTTGAATAATTGATAGAGATTACAGATGAAGGCATTTTTAAGGATTTTCTTTGCAAGAAGTTACAAATTCAATTTCTTTTTAGATCGTGGGCTATTCAAATTATCTTTATGTGTAGATTGGTTTTGGCACTCTACATTTTAAGGCATTTGTCTGTGTCATCAGAATATTTCCTATTTCCTTCATTATATTATTTGTTTGTTCCTTGTTACTTTTTTGAACACTTTGACTAGAGTTGTTGATTCTAAAAATAACAAAGTTTTTGTTTTATTGATTCCCCCCTGCTTACTCATCTTATTTTATCGAATTCTTGTTGCATTTTTATTTCCTTATTCCTTATTCCTTTATTTCCTTTTATTGAATTTAACTAGCTCCTTTTTAAAAACTTTCTTTAGTTGAAACATTGATTTCTTTATCTGTCCCTCTGTCTAAAACACAGTTTTTTCTTTATTGTACCTTTACAATAAGTCTTATTATGTGGAATGCATTTCCATATACATTCTAGAATGAGATCTCATTTCTGGTATATTTTTGATGAGGTTTTAAACTATCAATTTAGAGAGGCTTTTAGGCCATGTTATTTTCTTTTACATAGGTATTTTTGTTTTTGTTTTTGTTTTTGAGACTATTTCACTCTGTCGCCGAGGCTGGAGTGCAGTGGCACATTCTTGGCTCACTGCAACTCCGCCTCCCAGGTTCAAGCAATTCTCCTGCTTCAGCCTGCCAAGTAGCTGGGATTACAGGTGCTTGCCACCATGCCCGGATAATTTTTGTATTTCTAGTAGAGATGGGATGTCACTGTGTTGGCCAGGCTGGTCTGAAACTCCTGACCTCAAGTGATCTACCCGCCTTGGCCTCCTAAAGTGCTGGGGTTATAGGCGTGAGCCATCATGCCCGGCCTACATAGGTTTTTTAAAAACCATTTTATTCTTTCTTGTGTAAATATATTATGAATCTTTCCTTAGATTTGTTCCAAGGTAGTCAATGGTTTTGATATTTAATGTCATTTTATATGATTTAAAAAAAATTTTTACTAATTGTTCTCAATTTATGAAAATATACCTGATGTTTGTATATTATACTTTTATCTAGTGACCTTGGTAAATCCATATATTCTAACAGTTGGACTTTATTGTGAATTTGCCTCTGTGTGTGTGTGCACAGATGATATATATTTCTATGTACAGAGTGGTATTTTTTGCTTTTATACAATCAAGTTTTTAGCAAACAATGACAGCTTTATTTCTTCCTTGTAATAATTACTTTTCTTGGCTTATACATAAGACCTTCTATACTGTGTTGAATAGAAGTTATGATAATGAGCATTTTTTTGACCTGATTTTAGGGTCAAACCTTTTCATATTTTATGGGTGTTTGCTAGTTTTTGTTCATTAGTTTTAAGGTTGGTACCCTTTATCATATTAAGGAAATGTTTCTTATCATGAATAGGCTTTGAAGTTTATTAGATTATTTTCTGTATCTGTTGGTGTAATCATGTCATTTTTCTTTCTTTCTTTCTTTCTTTTTTTTTTTTTTTTTTTTGAGATGGATTCTTGGTCTGTTGCCCAGGCTGGAGTGTAGTGGTGCAATCTTGGCTCACTGCAACCTCCGCCTCCTAGGTTCAAGTGATTCTCCTGCCTCAGCCTCCCGAGTAGCTGGGACTACAGGCACGTGCCACCACGCCTGCCTAATTTTTGTGTTTTTTTAGTGGGAACAGGGTTTCACCATATTGGTCAGGCTGGTCTCAAACTCCTGACCTCGTGATCCACCCACCTCGGCCTCCCAAAGTGCTGGGATTACAGGCATGAGCAACTGCACTGGCCTAATCAATATCACTTTTCTTCTGTGTAGTACTAATTTGGTGAGTGATATTTTTTTCTTCACCAAATTTTGCATTCCTAAGTTGACATAGAATAAGGGATGTATTATGATCATTTTTGGGATAAGTTTTGAATCAATTTACTAATATCTTGTTAATCAGAGATTTGAATATTATGTTAATGAGAAAGTATAGAGATTATTGGTGTTTCTTCTTTTAAAAAAAATGACATTTTTCTTTCTTTTTTCTTTTTTAGCACAAGCCCACCGTACTGTTGTGTGGATCTGTATTCACTTCGTACTGGGGAGATGGTCAAGTCCATTCAATTTAAGACCCCTATTTATGATCTCCATTGCAATAAACGGTAAGGATATTTTCATATGTTTCTTGTGTAAAATAAGAAACATGCTCTCCTGGGCATGGAGAACTCTACCAATTTCAGTGACTAACTTAGGTTTATTTTTAAAAATCTCAAGGAAACACTTTCTGAATTCAGTTCAGTGGAATAGCTCTAAGATTTCTTGATGAATATATTGAGACTTCTAGTCTTGATCCATTAGAGAACTGTAAATTCAGTTTAGTGGGGTATAGTGAGCATTTGTAAAACAAAATGGAAACGAATAGAAAGTATCTGAGCAAACTTAAAAATGTTAAGTATTGTTTTGAGAAATCTTTTAATGTAGCTTTTTATATGTATTTTATGTATGCTGATTTATGATGGTGAAATGTAGTTTTGTTGTGAGAACCCACCAAAATTTTTGAAAAGCATGTTCCTGAACTATAAAAAAAGTTTAAAAATATTTTTATTCCTTCACACTTCACAGTGGAGCTAAAATAGGGACTAGACTAATTTGTATCCTTTAAAATTTATTTCATTTAATTGCTGGGAAAATATTCAGATCTATCTTGAACTTCTATGTGACCTCTATTGCTAATGACAAATTAATCACAGAACATTGGAGGAGAAAGGAACCTCAGGAATCTTCTATCACCCAGCACTTTCCTTTCCCATTTAAGCAAACTGAAGCCCTGGGATGGTGAATATCTTGATCATTAGCTCTTACGTGCCTTGTATAAATCTTCCATGCCATCAAAAAGCTAAACACATGAAATATAGAAAATAAATTGTTTTCTGTCATTTCAGTAAATTTAAGTGAAGCAAAAGACTCACAGGTTAGATTTTAAAGAGATGTTTTGAAAATTGACTTAGTAAGGTTGAATGTAGAAGGGAGGGCAAAGACATATTTAACAAATACAAATAAAAGGCTGGTGGGTTTTCATACTAATAAGAGAAATATTTGAATTCAAGTATAGAAAGATGAAAATTATAGGATGTAGGAAAAATACCCAATATATTATTGCTAGAAGGATATGATTGTCCCATGACATATCAGGTTGGTCAGAAGGGTATAGAAGTGTTAAACAACATTATTGAATGGGTAGATCCTGCAGACATATTTAACCCTGAACTGTCCTTTGTGCTGTCATGAACTTGATTACATATTATTTGGTCAAAAAATAATGTGAACACATACAAAAAGTACAGAGAAGATTCTTAGACCACAGCTTCCCTGTATTTCAATTACATAAATATACTAGAAATCAAAAAACAACAACACAAAACTCTTTCTTTTATTTGCTTTCCTCCTTAATTTAAAATGTTTGCTCCATTTTAAAGAGGAAATCAAAACTGTAATTGTATATCATCTGAGAATTAATAGCAAGATATAGTTGCTCAGTTGCTTAGGTACTTTATTTAAAAGTTTCAGGTCCCCCACAGATAAATGTAGTCACCTATATCTGAATTGTTCCTCATTCTCCAAAAAGCATATGTATCAATAAATGGAATCAAATAGAGGTGAGGCTGCATATACATATAAAATCACCTGTAGCCCATGCTTAATTCATATAACTACACAAGAGTGAATACTGCAACTAGAAATTTTAAATTTGAGGATGGTAGAGCTTATTCAGGAGTCCTTGCAAGAGGTGATATGACAGAGTGTATGATGTGGCAGAAAGGAGACTATGTTGGGAATTTATTGATGCAGAAGGGACATAAGTAAACTATGGTTCACTCCCAGAAGCATAGGCTGTGTTGGAGACCTGGTAGTTTAAAGCACTAAAGGATCAAAAGGGTCTGGGGAAGCGTGCAGGAACAGATGTATCCTTGAAAATTCCTTCTGGCAGTATGGCAGGCAATTTTAAGGGTAGTAAGTCTTCAAATAAATAAATGTAATAGGGAGAATATATGATGTAAGCCTTACTGAAACAAGGTAGCAACACTGACTCAGAACATTTACCGCTCCCCCGTTATAACCCCCCAATGAAACAGTAATTTATAAGGTCTGATGCTAATGAAAAGATAGATAAGTGTACCAGTGTAACAGAATAGAATCTCAGATTAGACACACACAACCCTCTTTGGACATGTGACTTACAAAGTTTCCGCTGCAGGTAAGTTTTTTCAATAATTATTGCTCCAGCACTCAGATACTGATACAGAAAAAGCTCAAGTCTTGACTCCTAAACAAAAAACAATGCCATGTGAATTCTAACTCTAACCATAAAAGATAATACCATTTATTTGTAGGAACATTTTCAATTACAAATTCAATTTATTTTATATTTACAAGTCTGTTAAGATTTTAAAGTTCTGTCTAGCACAAGTTTTGATAATTTGTCTTGATAATTTATCAATAGTTTTGACAATGGTCTTTCCAGTCATTTGTCCATTAAGTTTTCTAATTTATTGGAATTAAGTTGTTTGTAACATTGTAACAAATTAAGTTGTTTGTAAATTCCTACGTTGTTAATTTAATGGCTGTAGGATGTCTAGTGATGTCGGTAATTTGTGAATTATATTTTCTTTTCTTTTTTGGGGGTTGGGAGGACCGGATCTCACTCTGCCACCCAGGCTGAAGTGCAGTGGCACCATCACGGCTAACTGCATCCTTAAACTCCCAAGCTCAAGCAGTCCTCTTGCCTCAGCCTTCCTGTATCTGGAACTGCAGGCATGTGCCACTGTGCCTGGCTAATTTTTTTTAACCTTTTTTTTGTAGAGATAAGGCCCCACTATGTTGTCCAGGCTGATCTAGAACTCCTGAGTTCAGGTGGTCCTCCTGTCTTGGCCTCCCAAAGGGCTGGGATTAGAGGCATGAGCCACTGTGCCCAGTCTCTCTATTTTCTTGATCAGTCTACCTAGATATTTGGTTTTATTTCTAGCTGTAGGTTTATTTATAGGGAAGTGGTGTGAGGTATGTGTTGATTAGCAAGTTCAGCAGTTTATTTTCCAGTTTGCCGATGGTTGTTTTTTTTTTTTTTTTTTCATAACCGGGCATTGTATTTAGTGAAGTCAATATGAAGATGAATATGTATTTCCTTTTCAATTTGTTAAAAGAATAAATTATATTGGATGATTTCCCAGTGTTAAACTGTTCTTACACCCTGGGTTTCACCCTAGGGGTAATTATCTGTAATCCTTTTTATATATTCCTGGATTTAATTTTTGCATCTGTGTTCATGAGGGAGATTCATGTGTATTTTCTTTTTCTTGTTATGCCTTGTCTGTTGTTTTGTTTCATTCATTAGACACTTAGGAAGGTATTTCTTTTTTTGGAATTTTCTATGATAATTTGTATAGGATTGTAATTATATTTTTCTTAAATCTTTCGAGTTTCTGTTATTGGATTCATATACATTTATGGTTATTATGACCCTTTATGAACCATCCTTCGTTAATAGTGATATTCTTGTTCTTAATGTTTATCTGATAATAATATATCCATTTCAGCTCTTTTGTTACTATACGTATGGTACGTATTTTTCCATTTTTCAGTTTTAAGTTAGTTGTGTGTTTGAATTCGTTGTAGACATAATATAGTATCATTATCCAGTCTGACAGTTTCTAGTTTTAAATATTCTATGTTTATAAATTATGAGAAGGAATGAGATTATGTGCTTGTGTGTGTATATGTGTATATATATGTGTTAATATAATATGTGCATGTGTGTGTATGTGTGTATATACACAAATATAGTATGGTATATCTGTATGTATATACACACATACACACACACCCATATATATCTGTATGTATATATCTGTATGTATATACATACACACACCCCATATCTATCTGTATGTATATATCTGTATATATATACATACACACACACCCCATATCTATCTGTATGTATATATCTGTATGTATATACACCCATACACACATACCCCATATATATCTGTATGTATATACACACACCCCATATATATCTATTTGTATATACACACATACACACACACCCCATATATATCTGTATGTATATATCTGTATGTATATACACACATACACACAGCCCATATATATCTGTATGTATATGCCTGTATGTATATAAACACATACACACCCACCACATATATGTCTGTATGTATATACCTGTATGTATATACACACACCCCATATATGTCTGTATGCATTTATCTTTATGTATATACACACATACACACACACCCTATATATATCTGTATGTATGTATGTGTATGTATGTATATACACACATACACACCTCATATATATCTGTATGTATACATCTGTATGTATATACACCTACCCCATATATATCCGTATGTATATATCTTTATGTATACACACACACACACACCCGCCCCCGCCATAAATACTTTCTCTTTGGTTCCATTGACTCTTCATAGTGGTGCATGTTTTTTTGTGTGTGTTCCATTATTTGATATTTTCTGTCAAACACTGTGTGTAAAGGTATAGTACAGATGTTGGTAATTAATATTTAAACATGGAAATGCCTTTTCTTCTATCAGGGCATTAAAAGGGTATTAAGTTGATATAATATGTAGATGAGGTGATTTGAGGCTTTAGTATAGTAACAGAGCAGAAATGGAATTTACAATTAATTCTAAAATTTCATATTATCTCCTTTATAAGGATATTGTCTCTATCTTTTTGTATATTCAGAGTACACATACGCATGTATAGCAAATTGTCATTTATTAATAGCAAACAACCCAGTAAAATATATATAGAAAAGTTTTTAACAGGCCCAGCTAGAAAAAAAAATCACAAGGATCTAACAGTAGTCACTCGTTAGAATTATTCTGCATCAGTAAATGAAATTGTTGTTTTTAAAGATGAATAAAATTAATAAAGCATGCATATGAAATAATACATTTTCCTTTTTTCTACTCATATTAGCATCTGTTGCTCAGATTTACCAGCCTCCAATTTTGAAAAATAAGCTATTAGTTTGTTAGATATTTAGTAACAATTATAATCTTTATTTGATTTTTTGAGGTAAATATTAAGCTTGGCCATTTATATTAATATCCTGGAAGGAATAGCACAACATAAAGTAGTGGCTTTGGATGTATTTTAGGAATTTTGCTTTAAAAAATTGTTTATAACTAAATTATTTTCTAATTATTTCTAAATCTTGGGCATTGAGAAAAATATTGCTTTTACAGATTCTTAGTGAATTTTACTATATTGAGTCAATCAGAAATAACTTATTTATGAGTAGCAGTTGTCTTAGATTTGTATGTGTTGGGAAATTCATCTGCCATTTCAACTTAAAGTGATAGGTTACATAAATCCATTTTATCTTTAATACCATGACTAAAACATCACTGGAAAAACACTTTTAGTAGATAGCCAACAATGTATTATCTTCTCCATTCTTTTTTTTCTTCTTTTTCGTTTCCTTTTGAGACAGCATCTCACTATGTTGCCTAGGCTGGTCTCAATCTCCTGGGCTCAAGTGTTTCTCCTGCCTCAGCCTCTTGAGTAGCTGGGATCACAGATGTGCAACACTGTGCTGGGCTTGATCTTATCCATCTTTAATGTAGACTTATTGGATTCAAAAATAAATGAAAACAAAACTTTATTTTATGCATTTTTATTTTTAGAGATGAGATCTTGCTGTTGCCTAGGCTGGAGTGCAGTGGCGCGATCATAACTCCCTGCAGCCTCGACCTCCTGGGCTCAAGTGATCCTCCTGCCTCAGCCTCCTGAGTAGCTAGGACTACAGGCTCACACCACCACACCTGGCTAATTTATTTTTATTATTTCTTATAGAGACAGGGTCTTCCTGTGTTGCCCAGGCTGGTCTCGACCTCCTGGGCCCAAGTGATCCTTCTGCCTTGGCCTCCAGGAATGTTGGGATTGTAGGCATGAGCCACCATGCCTGGCCAAAACAAAACTTTATTAAAAGACAAATATTTTTTGAGGTGGTAGTTTTTCCTTCCATCACTTTTCTTCTAGTCATCTCTATCTTACTTGTATATAGGATTTCGTGGTTTATATTTTTACACATTTTAAGAGGCAGAAGTTTCTAGCCTAAATATTATAGGAAATGTTTAATTTTAAAATTGTATTAGTAGGCACTTGTTTTCATCTAGATGATATAATGCATTTCTGATTCCACTTACAGAATTTCACATTCACTTTTTTCTTTCTTTTTCTTCCCCCCTCTAATTTTAGGATCCTTGTTGTAGTCTTGCAGGAGAAAATTGCTGCCTTTGATAGCTGTACTTTCACGAAGAAATTCTTTGTTACAAGTATGTACCAATTTTTTTTCCCTTATGCCTTTGGGTTTATACTAATTACTTGACACAATCAGAAAACTAACTGTAATTTTCTCAACAGTATTTAATGTTTTCAGTTTTGATGATTTTCTTGTGATTCTGTGGTTGTTCTCATTGAGTAATATAATTGTATGATATATATTTTCAACTTTCCAACACATTTTCTTTCTTTCTTTCTTTTTTTTTTTTTTGAGACGGAGTCTCGCTCTGTCGCCCAGGCTGGAGTGCAGTGGCCGGATCTCAGCTCACTGCAAGCTCCGCCTCCCGGGTTCACGCCATTCTCCTGCCTCAGCCTCCCGAGTAGCTGGGACTACAGGCGCCCGCCACCTCGCCCGGCTAGCTTTTTGTATTTTTTTAGTAGAGATGGGGTTTCACCGTGTTAGCCAGGATGGTCTCGATCTCCTGACCTCGTGATCCGCCCGTCTCGGCCTCCCAAAGTGCTGGGATTACAGGCTACTAAGCAAGCTTTGTTGTAGGTTACCTCACTTTCTCCCTACATACTCTCCTTGAGTAATTGTGATTTAGTTTCATGTAGCTGTTTCATACTTTCAAAGCAATTGTCAAATTGCTTAACATACCATATTTTTATACATTATACCTTCACATATGAGAAAATTTGTTTCTACTAACATTAGTATCTGTCATTTAACCAAAAGGTTAAAAAACCATATTTTTCAAATAATTACTTATATTTTAAAAGAGTGTTTAAAAACCTTCCATACTGTTAAATAAAGTTAGGTACTTATAAGGCTGTAAGCACAATTTCCTTTAAAAGTTTTGTTTGTATTTGTAAATTGATAATATTTGCAGCTTTTCTGTGGGAGTATTTGGCAGCTTGAGATTTTGTAATAGGAGAATTTGTGGTGAGTCCTCATTTGGGTCAACTTACAGATTTTCTGTATGATGGAAAAAAATGTAAACATGTAAAGCCTTGGAAAATATATTGGCAGAATCAGTATAGAAGTTGGCACATTTTCAAAGAAAACAATTTAGCAATTTCATATTACCAATTTTACTATAATTTCTCAATATAAACCATATATGACAGAGATAAGAGTGGAAAAACCTTTTACTCAGAAGGGAGAATCGAGTATGTATTCTTCTTAGTTTTTATTGCTATTTGAAATGGTTAAATGTATCTTAAATATATAAATGTCTTCAATTTTCAATAATTTGGCCTATTATGTGAACATGTAATAATATAGTGCTATGGCAAAAATACTGTATCTTAATTAAACTTCTAGTGCCACAGATATGCCATTTCTTTTCCTGTAAAGGCCACAAGCAATAACTTTTTATTTTGGGAAATATATACATGTATATAATTAGAGTAGTAGTATGATAAACACCCATGCATTTATTATCTAGTTTCAACAACTATCAAATAATGGATAGTCTTTTTCATTTATACCCCTTCCCCAATTATTTTGAAGCATATTGCAGGCATTATAGAATTTAATTTGTACATATTTATTATCTACGTCTGAAAGATAAGAACTTGAAAAATTACCAAGTGAGTATATAATTATCCAAACTGCAGTCTTTTGATTTGCACAGTTACCATACTGGATTTAACTCTGATCAACATATGTAAACTTGTAAAGTCCTGAGTGAACACAGATATATGGTTATCTTGTCCATTTACTACCAATGAAACTCCCAAGGTTTTTGGTACACCAAAACCTACTTTATGAAAGTTTAGCATCCTTGCTAAATCTTTTCTGCAACTCAATTTTCATGCTTCTTATGTCCCATTTAATTTGAATCACTCATTATTCTCATTTTGTTGGAGGTATATTTTTCCTTTGTCTTCGTGACTGGAATGGCCTTTCTTTTCACTAATACCTCTTCTCCTTATGATGTTTTAATCCTATATATCTTTCTGGGCCCAGTGTAGATAGTAATTCTTATATGAAGTCTTTATTGACCCCTTTAGCTTACAGCAACTTCTCCTTCTAAATCCCCTAAAGATAACATTTCCCGCTGTCTGTTGGCAGAGCATTAGATTTTCAACATACTTTGCAAATCAGGATGCCCTGATCAAATATGCTTAGAAAATGCTACCTTCTGTTGAAACTGGCAATGGTGATTAGTATTTTGTCTGTTTAAATTTATTTAATACATTTCTTTATTTCCCATATTTATTTGATAACAGACCTCATTTGTTACCCAACACCCTTTGAGAATGCTTTTGTAGTATGTCATCTCTGCCTCTCTTAAGGCACTTACATTCTATCTTGTATACATTTTCTGTCGGTTTCCCGCTAGACAGTAATCTCACTGAGAGGAGAGTTACTCAGTTTGTTTTGGATTGAGGAAATAAAGTTTTACCATGGAAGGCATAGTGTGTCTATTATGTCCTTGCCAATGTAAAAATATTAATGATTTTTTTGTTCTTTTAATGATAAAACCCAGTTCACTAAAGATGCATACATTTATCAAAATTATGTTCTGGTTTCAAAGCACAAGTTTTTTTTTTTCAGGATGTTTAGTTAACGAAAATGTTTGTGATAATAGTATGTCTGAAAATGTAGTGTTTCTCTGCCAATAGTTATCAGATGAGGAATAAAGTTATTTATATAGGATCAGTACAGATCTTTATAGGTCTGAGTTGGAAATTAAAAGTAAGTGGTGAATATTTTAAGAAATGAATACACACACACACACACACACACACACTATATATAGAGATAAATGAAATTTCTCTCTTACAAGTCACATTGGGGTAAATCCAGAAATTTTGGAAAGGATGAGTTTGTTAGAAAATTATGTCTTCATAGGCGTCAGCTCTTAAGTATCTGTGTCATATCTGCAGTACCTCTCCTGTCTATCTCTAAAGGATTTCCTCTTTGAAAATGGGATCTTCTGTTCTGCAAACTTTTAGTAAGCACGAAACATAAGTCAAATTTGATAAAAGCGAACAGGAGACTGACTGAGTTGTTAGCAGTCTTTCTTAATGCCTTTCATGCTTTCCTTTTTCCTTAATGTCTTTTTGGGACATCTTTGCCATGTATTCCTGAATACTTCCCCCTGAATTGCTGGACCACTGAATAGATAAAACAAGTTTTGTTAAAGCATTAGTCTCTCTTATATTCTGTGAATTCTTCACTACAGGAAGAAGAAATCTAGAGGGGTCAACAGTGTTTGTGGTACCGTAGAAAGGTACTTTAAAAGTGAAATACAGCTTTTAGTGGTCCTGGTCAAGTGGCTGGAGGTCCACAGTGATGAATTTTTAGTAATTCCTGACCCATAAAGATTATCACTTATTCTTTCAGAGTAATGTTTGCATAATGGTTCCCATGGGTTGGGCATTCCTTAAAATCTATTTAGTGTGGATTTCATAAAATCTGAAATGTATGTTACTTAAATGGTTAAAATGTTGAAAAAAGAGTAGTAAATAAAAGTACATTCTGTTATTTCTGGGAATAAATGTTGGAAATAAGTGTAATTAACTATGTATATAAGCCCAGTAATGTCTTTTTTTTTTTTTTTTTTTTTTTTTTTTGAGATGGAGTCTCACTCTTTTGCCCAGGCTGGAGTGCAGTGGCATGTTCTCGGCTCACTGCAGCCTCCACCTCCTGGGCTCAAGCAATTCTTGTGCCTCAGCTTCCCGAGTAGCTGGGACTACAGGCTTGCACCACCATGCCTGGCTAATTTTTGTATTTTTAGTAGAGATGGAGTTTTACCATGTTGTCCAGGCTGGTCTCGAACTCCTGAGCTCAGGTGATCTGCCCTCCTTGGCCTTCCAAAATGCTAGAATTACAGGCATGAGCCTCTGTGCCTGGCCAGTAATGTCTTAGTGAGGAAAGATGTTTTTAATTTTAATATAGTTGTCAGAAGGTAGGATAGTGCACCTCCTTGGGAAGAGTAGTGACTGAAAGGGAGTATAAGAGGGTGCTTTGGGGAATCTATAATGTCCTTTTTTTTGGTCTGGTTGTTATTTATGTGTTCAATATGTGTTCACTTTGTTGATTTGGGTAATGCTGCATGTATATTATATTTCAATACACACTTAATATGAAAAAGTTCAGAAAGCAACAGTAACATATGTTTGTGATTTCTTTCTTTGTACTCTGGATACAATTTGATGTAGCCTTTCACTATAGGTCCCCCTTACCTGTTCATCTACAAATACCCTTACCAATACTAGTAATGTGTTTTATTTCATATTTCTCTTAGGAAGTATGTCATTCTTAGTGGGGTCAAATTTATGCATATGACATATGATTTTAGGTTGGTAAGATTGATGATATTCTGCAAATATTTGAATGAAGGAATTTGGCCAATTTTCTTTGAAATTACAGCTTCCTCTAAAGTGGTTTATATCAATATTTAGAGCAAAATTTACCATGACCAGATTTTTAAAATTAAAGAACAAAGGGTGCCACTTCATAAGTTGAAAGAATCTTATTTTCCTCCAGTTTCTGCATCTTCTCCCTATTCCTTTCTACAGACTGAAACTTTTGTCAGGTGAATCCCATGCCTGTAAGCTGGTTTTGCCTGTTAGACTGAAAGGTATAGGTTATAGAGATCGGAGGACAGGATACTGGGATGTAGGGAGCGGGTGGGACAGGGTACACTGAGATAGCATTTGTAGTAGTTCATTTGCCTGTAGCACATAGTTTTTCTCCATTTATTGGTACCTAGTTCTTAAAGTGGGACTACATAGCCCCTGTCAAATGACAAGATCTCCACTTAATGAAGATGTTGTTTTGATCATGCAAGCAGTTATCTTCTAAAATAGTTTGAAAAGGTTTTGTATAATACCTTTTTAGTGCATTGGTTATATACGAATACAATGAAGGGACTGTAAAATAAGTAGAGACAGCTGTGTCCATCAGAGCAAGCATCATGGGAATTTTTGCCAAAGGGTGGAAGGAACAGGTAAAGAGAGCTGATAGAGGACTGTTAATGGAACGCATCCAATATGATGAGAAAGGAGACACCTTTGTATTTGGATATAAAGAAAAAGTCGCCTTGGGCAGCTGTCTGATGTGGAAATCCAAAACCCATGTATGATTAGGAAAACAAAAGACAAAGATCAATAGATGTCATTAGCAGTCATTTTCAGTGTTCTTAAATTGAAAGGTAGATATGAAGTCTCCAGAGAGATCAAAGGAATGTTCAGTAAGCAATCTTGTTCCATTGGCCTCTATTTTTACTTGGAGGAGAAAACTTATTGCTTATAATCTTAGTGTTATTTCTTGGTTTTAATGTGTTCTTCATTTATGTTAATGATTGATAACAAATAGAACAAATGGGAATGGAAATTTTACTTTAAAATGCAAAATTATCTTTAAGTTTTGAAAGAGGAGCTTTGCTTTTATATGAAGAAACAGGTTTGTAATATTTATGATAATTCATCGATAGGTTAGTGTGAGTTCTAAGTTCAGCTTACATTAAAAGTTAAACCTATGTTTGTTTTTCTGGGTTCTCCATAAGATGGACAAGGTCACTATGATGTTTTTAGGGCATGTGCTGGTGCCGGATACATAGTGGACACTCAGTGAATATGTATGCAATGAACTAACTTGTGACTTTTTCATTCTCTGCACACAGTTCTCATCCATTGAGTCTTAGAATGGCAGTACTCTGAAATTCATGGTGTGCTTCATATACATGAAAAGTAAACCGAAAATAAAACAGGAGTTTTAAACTCAAAACTCATAAAAACTTATGAGAGTTGTTAATCAGCTGTATGATGGTTAAACAAATCTGTGAAATGGTATTTAATGTTTTATATGCTTATGTGTTTTTCTGGGGAGGATGCTCACATTTTTGTTGTTGTTGTTTTTTGTTTTTTTTTTGAGATGGAGTCTCGCTCTGTCGCCAGGCTGGAGTGCTGTGGTGCAATCTCAGCTCACTGCAACCTCTGCCTCCTGGGTTCAGATGATTCTCCTGCCTCAGCCTCTCAAGTAGCTGGGATTACAGGCGCCCACCACCACACCCACCTAATTTTTGTATTTTTAGTAGCGATGGGGTTTCATCATATTGGCCAGGATGGTCTTGATCTCTTGACCTTGTGATCCACCTGCCTCGGCCTCTGAAAGTGCTGGGATTACAGGCGTGAGCCACTGCGCCCAGCCATATGCCACATTTTATCTGATCATTAGTTAACAGATATTTGATTTGTTTCTACTTTTGGGCTGTTGTCGATAATGCTTGTATGAACACCAGTGCACAAGTTTTTCAGTGGACATATGTTCTCTTGGGTATGAACATTTAGCTACAAGTTTTTGTAATTTTGAAATTTGAATTTCCCTGATGGCTAATGACACTGACCATTTTTAGTGTGCTTATTTGCCATTTGTATATCTTTGTCCATTTTAAAATTATTTGTCTTTTCAATACTGAGTGGTTTTTATATTATAGATATAAGTCACTTATCAGATATATTTTTTGCAAAAAATATTCCCTCATTCTTTAGATTGTCTTTTCACTTCTTTTTTCTTTATTTTGTTTTTTGTTTTTGTTTGTTTGTTTTTGAAACAGAGTCTCGCTGTCTCCCAGGCTGGAGTGCAGTGGCACAATCTTGGCTCACTGCAAGCTTTGCCTCCTGGGTTCATGCCATTCTCCTGCCTCAGCCTCCCAGGTAGCTGGGACTACAGGCGCCCGCCACCACACCCAGCTAATTTTTTGTATTTTTAGTAGAGACGGGATTTCACCGTGTTAGCCAGGATGGTCTCGATCTCCTGACCTCATGATCCGCCTGCCTCGACCTCCCAAGGTGCTGGGATTACAGACGTGAGCCACCGCACCTGGCCTGGTGTTTTCACTTTCCTGATGGTGTCCTTTAAAGCATGTTAAATTTGCATTTGTTTTGATGAAGTCCAATTTATGTATTTTTCTTTTGTCCTATGTAAGAAACCATTGCCTAATCCAAGGTCATGAAAATTTGCAATATTTTGTTCTAAGAATTTGATTGTTTAACTTTTATATTTAAGCCTTTGATCCATTTTTGTATGTGGTATGAGCTAGGGGTCCACCTTCATTCCAGTCTAAATGCTTTTGCATTTGGATATCCAGTAGTCCCAGCACCATTTGTTGAAAAGACTTCTTTTACCATGGACTTGTCTTGGTATTCTTGTTGAAAATCAGCTGACTTATAAATGTAAATACCTGTTTTCTTAAAAAAAAGAGCTCAGACTTTTTATTTGTCCTTGCCACGAAAAATAAGGCAAAGTATCACAGTTCAGTTTTTTGTTTTTTTGAAATGAGTTCGGGTCACCTCTCCATTAGGACCACTTTCTGGGAGGATGCCATCTAAAATTGCATCATGCTTGTGTACCCTTCTTAATTACTTTTTTAGTAATGGAAAAATATAGTGTGCTTCTAAAAATTTTTTACCTTCATTTAAATTGGGAAATGAGTTCTTTTAACATCCAGTTCTCTTTCTTTGTCCAAAAACATTGTAAATATGTTAGAGTTAGGCCTAGTATTATAGACTTTCATGTTCCCCCAACCCCTTCACTTGTTTTCAGAGTTTACCTAGAGGCAAAGGTTAATCTTTAAAGGAGTCATGCTTATAAGGTTGGGATGGTGCTAAGTGGCTTATGTTCTCTGATTCCAGCTATAAAGCATTCTTTTGGCAAGCAGGAAAATGGTTGTTTTCATTACAATATACTGTAATTCTTGAGGTCCACTGAACTCTAAAAATATGGACTCAAAAGATGAAATGAAGAATTGTAAACTGTTTTTCCTTAGGATCCTTTTGTATTTGTAAGGTTAAAGTGGTTATCAGAATTGACCGAGAGTTAGATTATTTAGTTTTAAAGCTAATTCAGGAGATTAGCTATGTCTAATGTGACACCACAGTTCACAGGTACTTGGTTCTGTTTTTCATGACAAATTTTAAAAGGGGGAAAACTTTCTTATAGATCATATTTATCCTCATTTCTTCAGCTCTGAAATTGTCAATGGAATACATGTATATATACTCATATAAAATTATATTTTAATGAATAAGATTAATTTATTCAATAAGAATCTAATCTATTGTGTAAATACTACATAGAGTATGTTGTCTTTGTACAATTTTAGTGCGTTTTTGTCCTATATATGTTTCCATAATATACATTTAATAGATAATAGTAATATTATAGTTAACCTGAGGTGAGTTTTCCAGAAACCCAAAGTATTGCGAATATATTCCTTCAAACAGTAGCATAAATGAACAGTTTTTTAAAAAGTGAGCAATAAAATGAGAAAGCTTTTATTTTATTTATGTGGACTTCGTTTTAGGGTCTGTCTCTTCTCTATAAGTTTATTATTTTCTTTTCAAGACAAAAATTCAAGATAGGTGGCAGTTTAGGGAGCTGGGCTAAAAATGGCTGTTTACTGGAAGTGACAGTAAGGTGTGCTTCTTTAGTGCTTTTGAGCATAGCAATAGGAACATAGTCAGAATGAGCAGGGAGTGGTGGCAGGGGAGAGCCAGTGGTGAAGAAAACAGATTCTTCAATTTACATATCCCTCTAATCAAGTTGGAGGAAGATAGAAAATAAACAGTAAATATATGTCATAGAACAATTAACTGTTGTTATTGGCTAGAACTGCAAACAAGAAGAATGATATTGAGTGAAATGTAAATACAAAGGATTATGCAGTTCCCCAACATCTTTCTGTGGAGGCAGGCTTTCAGAGTTACTTGTCCTCATTGGCCTCAATGAGGTCAAACACCCGTTCTTTTTCTCTCCCCATTGTAGTATCATGTCTGATAGTCTCATTTTCTTTTGCCTTTAAATTCCTGAACCCATCATACAATTTCTCTCTCCTCTCCCAAAATTCTTCCTTGATTTATGAGTGTTAGACTTAAAATGACCCCTCTTAACTTCATTCTCTTGTTTAGGAATAACTGTATAAAATGCCCAGTGTTTGCTGAAAGTGATGACCAGTTCTTTCCAGATTTGTTTCTTATTGGGAAAGAATTAAGCCAAAAGGAAACTAAATAGAGGGCGAAAAATGCTTAGCTAACAAAATAATTACTAGTGTTACGGGAATTTTATGTGAGACTTGAAAAAATATAAGCATTTGATTTTTCTGTTTTTCTGGCATCGACATGATGCACCAACAGAAAAGTTATTAAGAAATTTCTCAATAGTGCCATTTGAAATTTTTCAGGCTGCTATCCATGTCCAGGGCCAAACATGAATCCTATTGCTCTTGGGAGCCGCTGGCTTGCTTATGCAGAAAACAAGGTAAGACGTGGCCTGTGTTTGGATTATTTGTAATGGAGGAAGTGTTGAAGGATTTTCCGTAATAAATACCTATGCTCCATAGGTGATTACCAGTGATAAATGTTTAACTTACTAGTTCATTTGCTTTGGTTTGGTTTTAATTGTGCAACTAATAATTGAACTCTTAAGGATTTATAAATGTTTGGCAGTTGTCATTAAGTCCAGACTCTGTAGAACCTTAATTGTTTAAGCTTGGTTTTATATAAAGAACTTCATCCTATTAAAGTATAGCATTGAGATGACCACAGTAGTGGTATTAAGGAAAGTAGTTTCTGACTTTTTAGAAATCAGGAGGCAGGAGTAACTTCTGTCTTCATTGGTAGATTAGAAACCTGGGCATAGAATAATTTAATTGACAGGGCTGGGTGTGATGGCTCACACCTGTAATCCCAGCACTTTGGGAGGCTGAGGCAGGTGGATCATTTAAGGTCAGGAGTTCGAGACCAGCCTGACTAACATGGTGAAACCCCGTCTCTACTAAAAATACAAAAATTAGTCAGGCCTGGTGGCACGCGCCTGTAATCCCAGCTACTCAGGAGGCTGAGGCAGGAGAATCACTTGAGCCTGGGAGGCAGAGGTTGTAGTGAGCTGAGATCGCACCACTGCACTCCAGTCTGGGCAACAGAGTGAGACCCTGTCTCAAAAAAAGAAAAAAAAAAAAAAAAGAATAATTTAATTGACATTAACTATATGCTAACAATTATATCTAAACAAGGGTTCAGCCATTTGTTTTAATAATTAAATCACACATGTTCACATTTTGTTGACTTTTTCAGTTATTTATCAATTTATTTGTTAAGGTCATCATAGTAAGTGAAGATACTGTATGCACTAGGAATTTTATTTATGTCTTAAGGAAAAAGGTAAATTTCAATCTTCAAAAAGAAAGGTAAAATTCTTTTAATTCCATTTAGTACCCTGCATGTGAATATAGAAAGAAATCTTCTAAAAGAAGATTGCTATTTTTGGTTTTGTTTTTGCTGGTTGCATAGTTATTGTATCTTGAGATTAATATGAATTAATATGAAATAGTTCTTGACAAAATTAGGATGTGGTAACTAAAGTAGCTATTTGGTAATGCTAAATCTACTAAATCTCTAGCCTCTGGAATGTACAAAAATCAAGAAACTACTGAAGAAAATTATTTTTTTGGATAAATTCTTTGAGATCTTATCCTTAAGTCTGTCTGTAACTACTAGATATGTTACATCTTACTGAATTCTGTATTTATATTCCCTTTTGTTCTTTCTCTTGATTTTCCAGTATATCTTATAAAAATAACTTTCAAATTAATTCTTTTCAAACAAAACAAGAGGCATACAAGTAAGTGTAGTGACACAATGGTATCTTCTAATGTTTCTATCTGTAAAGCATTTCCCTTGAGTGCTGGAAACATTCAAGATAAAGATGTATAAATTGTCCCTTGGGTCTTGTGGATGTATTCTCATGTGGTGGACTGCCCATTTGGAAGTGGAGGTAATATGTAAATAGTTACATATTGCCTTTGAGGGGAAATAACTCCCTTCATAGATGCATAGCCTGAATATGCACCAGTTTTCCCTCTTCAGGAATATATGCTAATAGCTGTTGTTATGTACAGAGACCAGACAGCATAGTGGCTTTCACAAGGAGTTTGTGAATCAGATGTTGTGCTTTCATCTCGAAATATTTCTAGACAAATGTCCTTACATAGTATTTTCATAAGAGCTAGCATTTATTAGTTTCTAATTGTTTTAGCTTTGGGGCTGAGTATGGAATTGTAAAATTGAATTAAATTTTGGGGTACCAGTCTCTTTCAGTGAAAATGCTCTTTGACTATAAAATCTTAAGAAGCCGTATATCTTTGTTTTGTTTTAAGATTCACAGGGTACACGTGCATGTTTGTTACACAGGTATATTGTGTGAGGGTGGGGATTGGGCTTCTAATGTATCCATCATCCAGATATTGAACATTGTACCCAATAAGTGACTTTTCAACCCTCTGCTGCCTCCTCCCTCCCCCTTTTGCAGTCCCCACTGTGTATTTTCATTTTCATCATCATGTGTACCCATTGTTTAGCTCCCATTTGTAAGTGAGAACATGCTATTTTTGATTTTCTGTTTCTGAGTTAGTTCACTTAGGGTAATGGCCTTCAGCTCCATGTGTGTTGCCACAAAGGACACGATTTCATTCTTTCTGTGGCTGCATAGTGTTCCATGGTGTGTATAACCATATTTTCTTTATTCAAATAATCAACTGCTGATAGACACTTAGTTTGGTTCCATGACTTCGCTATTGTGACTAGTACTGTGATGAACGTACAAGTGCATGTCCTTTTTAAATTAATGATTTCTTTTCCTTTGGATAGATACCCAGTGGTGGGATTGCTGGGTCAAATGGTAGTTCTATTTTTAGTTCTTTGAGAAATCTCTATACTGTTTTCCATAGAGATTGAACTAATTTACATTCCCACCAACAGTGTATAAGCATCCCCTTTTCTCCATATTCATGTCAACATCTGTTGTTTTTGACTGAGTTTTTTTGAGACGGAGTTTCGCTTTTGTTGCCCAGGCTGGAGTGCAATGGCATGCTCTCGGCTCACCGCAACCTCTGCCTCCTGGGTTCAAGTGATTCTCCTGTCTCAGCCTTCCAAGTAGCTGGGAGTACAGACATGCGCCACCATGCCTGGCTAATTTTGTATTTTTAGTAGAGACGGGGTTTCTCCGTGTTGGTCAGGCTGGTCCTGAACTTCCAATCTCAGGGGATCCACCCACCTCGGCTTCCCAGAGTGCTGGGAGTATAGGCGTGAGCCCCAGTGTCTGGCCGTTTTTGACTTTTTAAGAATAGCCATTTTTGGCCTGGCATGGTGGCTCATGCTTATAATCCCAGCACTTTGGGAGGCCAAGGTGGGCGGATCACGTGAGGCCAGGGGTTTGAGACCAACCTGGCCAACATAGTGAAACCCTGTCTCTACTAAAAATACAAAAAATTAGCCGGACGTGATGGCGTGCACCTGTAGTCCCAGCTGCTCGGGAGGGTGAGGCAGGAGAATCACTTGAACCTGGGAGGTGGAGGTTGCGGTGAGCCAAGATTGTGCCGTCGCACTCCAGTCTGGCCAACAAGAATGAAATTGTCTCAAAAATAAAAATAAAAATAAAAAAAGAATAGCCGTTTTCACTGGTGTAAGATGATATCTTGGTGTGGTTTTAAGTTGCTTTTCCCTGAATATTAGTGATGTTGAACATTTTTTTTCATTTGTTTGTTGGCCATTTACATTCCTTTTGAGGAATGTCTGTTTCTGTTCTTTGGGGTTTTTAATGGAGCTTATTTTTTTCTGGTTCAATTGTTTGAGTTTCTTGTAGATTCTTAGTTGAATGCATAATTTACAAATATTTTCTCCCATTGTGTAGTTTATCTGTTTACTCTGTCGATTATTTCTCTTGCTGTGCAGGAACTTTTTAGTTTAATTAAGTCTCATTTGTCTATTTTTGTTGCCTTTGTTTTTGATGTCTTTGTCATAAATTCCTTGCCTAGGACAATGTCTAGAAGAGTTTTTCCCTAGGTTTTCTTCTAGGATTTCTATAGTTTCAGGTCTTACGTGTAGGTCTTTAATCCATCTTGAGTTAATTTTTGTATATGGTAAGAGATAGGGGTCTGGTTTCATTCTTCTGCATATGGCTAGCCAATTTTCCCAGCGCCATTTATTGAATAGGGTGTCCATTCTCCATTGTGTATTTTTGTCAACTTTGTTAACAAAAAAAATCAGTTGGTTGTTAAGTATCTGATGTTATTTAGTTCTCTGTTCAGTTCTGTTGACCTATGTATCTTTTTTTTTTTTTCCGACAGAGTCTAGCTCTGTTGCCCAGGCTGGCGTAATCTCTGCTCGTTTGCAACCCCCACCTGCTGGGTTCAAGTGATTCTCTCAGCTCAGACTCCTGAGTAGCTGGTACTATAGGCATATGCTACCACACCTGGCTAATTTTTGTATTTTTAGTAGAAATGGAATTTTATCATGTTGGCCAGGCTGGTCTCGAACTCCTGACCTCAAATGATCCACTCACCTTGGCCTCCCAAAGTGCTGGGATTATAGACATGAGCCACCATGCCCAGCCTGTGTGTCTATTTTTGTACCAGTACCATGCTGTTTTAGTTACTGCAGACTTGTAGTATAGTTTGAAATTAGGCAGTGTGATGCTTCCTGAGTTTTTATTTTTGCTTAGGACTGCTTTGGCTATTGTTTTGTTGTTTTTTTTTTTTGCTTCCTTATGAACTTTAGGATTGTTTTTTTCCAATTCTGTGGAAAAAACATTAATAATTTGATAAGAATTGTGCTGAATCTGTAGATTTCTGTGGGCAGTATGGTCATTTAAATCATATTGATTCTTTCAATTCATGAACTTGGGATGTTTTTCCATTTATTGGTGTTTGCAATTTTTTTCAGCAGTGTTTTGTAGTTTTTCTTGTAGAACTCTTTCACCTCCTTAGTTAAATTTCTTTTTCTTCCTTTTTTTTTTTTTTTTTAATTATACTTTAAGTTCTAGGGTACATGTGCATAACGTGCAGGTTTGTTACATATGTATACTTGTGCCATGTTGGTGTGCTGCACCCATCAACTCGTCAGCACCCGTCAACTCGTCATTTACATCAGGTATAACTCCCAATGCAATCCCTCCCCCCTCCCCCCCCCGTGATAGGCCCCGGTGTGTGATGTTCCCCATCCCGAATCCAAGTGATCTCATTGTTCAGTTCCCACCTATGAGTGAGAACATGCGGTGTTTGGTTTTCTGTTCTTGCGATAGTTTGCTAAGAATGATGGTTTCCATCTGCATCCATGTCCCTACAAAGGACACAAACTCATCCTTTTTTTTTTTTTTTTGAGACAGAGTCTTGCGCTGTGTCACCCAGGCTGGAGTGCAATGGCGCGATCTCGGCTCACTGCAAGCTCCGCCTCTCAGGTTCACGCCATTCTCCTGCCTCAGCCTCCGAGTAGCTGGGACTACAGGCGCCCGCCACCACGCCCGGCTAGTTTTTTGTATTTTTAGTAGAGACGGGGTTTCACCATGTTAGCCAGGATGGTCTCGATCTCCTGACCTCGTGATCCACCCGCCTCGGCCTCCCAAAGTGCTGGGATTACAGGCTTGAGCCACCGCGCCCGGCCCAAACTCATCCTTTTTTATGGCTGCATAGTATTCCATGGTGTGTATGTGCCACATTTTCTTAATCCAGTCTGTCACTGCTGGACATTTGGGTTGATTCCAAGTCTTTGCTATTGTGAATAGTGCTGCAATAAACATACGTGTGCATGTGTCTTTATAGCAGCATGATTTATAATCCTTTGGGTATATACCCAGTAATGGGATGGCTGGGTCGTATGGTACTTCTAGTTCTAGATCCTTGAGGAATCGCCATACTGTTTTCCATAATGGTTGAACTAGTTTACAATCCCACCAACAGTGTAAAAGTGTTCCTATTTCTCCACATCCTCTCCAGCACCTGTTGTTTCCTGACTTTTTAATGATTGCCATTCTAACTGGTGTGAGATGGTATCTCATTGTGGTTTTGATTTGCATTTCTCTGATGGCCAGTGATGATGAGCATTTTTTCATGTGTCTGTTGGCTGTATGAATGTCCTCTTTTGAGAAATGTCTGTTCATATCCTTTGCCCACTTTTTGATGGGGTTGTTTGTTTTTTTCTTGTAAATTTGTTTGAGTTCTTTGTAGGTTCTGGATATTAGCCCTTTGTCTGATGAGTAGATTGCAAAAATTTTCTCCCATTCTGTAGGTTGCCTGTTCACTCTGATGGTAGTTTCTTTTGCTGTGCAGAAGCTCTTTAGTTTAATTAGATCCCATTTGTCAATTTTGGCTTTTGTTGCCGTTGCTTTTGGTGTTTTAGACATGAAGTCCTTGCCCCTGCCTATGTCCTGAATGGTATTACCTAGGTCTTCTTCTATGGTTTTTATGGTTTTAGGCCTAACATTTAAGTCTCTAATCCATCTTGAATTAATTTTCGTATAAGGAGTAAGGAAAGGATCCAGTTTCAGCTTTCTACTTATGGCTAGCCAATTTTCCCAGCATCATTTATTAAATAGGGAATCCTTTCCCCATTTCTTGTTTCTCTCAGGTTTATCAAAGATCAGATGGCTGTAGATGTATGGTATTATTTCTGAGGACTCTGTTCTGTTCCATTTGTCTATATCTCTGTTTTGGTACCAGTATCATGCTGTTTTGGTTACTGTAGCCTTGTAGTATAGTTTGAAGTCAGGTAGCGTGATGCCTCCAGCTTTGTTCTTTTGACTTAGGATTGTCTTGGAGATGCGGACTCTTTTTTGGTTCCATATGAACTTTAAAGCAGTGTTTTCCAATTCTGTGAAGAAACTCATTGGTAGCTTGATGGGGATAGCATTGAATCTATAAATTACCTTGGGCAGTATGGCCATTTTCATGATATTGATTCTTCCTATCCATGAGCATGGTATGTTCTTCCATTTGTTTATGTCCTCTTTTATTTCACTGAGCAGTGGTTTGTAGTTCTCCTTCTTGTTATGTATTTTTTCTGTAGCTATTGTAAATGTGATTGCCTCTCTGCTAGATCATTATTGGTGTATAGACATGCTATTAAATTTTGTGTGTTAATTTTATATCCTGCAACTTTACTGAATTCATTTAGCAAATCTAAGATTTTGTGTGTGTGTGTGTGTGTGAAATCATTAGGTTTTTCTAGATACAAGATCATGTCATCAGCAAAGAGGGGCAATGTGACTTCTACTTTCCCAATTTGCATGCCTTTTCTTTCTTTCTATTGCCTGATTGCTTTGGCTAGGACTTCCAGTACTGTGTCGAATAGGAGTGGTGAAGTGGGCATCCTTGTCTTCTACTAAATCTTAGAGGAAAGGCCTTTAACTTTTCCCCAGTCAGCCTGATACTAGTTGTGGTTTTGTCATATATGGTCTTTATTATTTTGAGGTAATTTCCTTCTGTGCCTAGTTTGTTAAGAGTTTTTATCATGAAGGGATGTTGAATTTTATCAAATGCTTTTTCTTGTATCTATTGAGATGATCGTATGGTTTTTGTCCTTCATTCTGTTGATGTGATTATCACTTACTGATTTACATATGTTGAACCATCCCCGTGTCTCTGGAATAAATCCCCTTTGATTGTGGTGTATTATACTTTTGATGTGCTGTTGTTTTCTATTTTCTAGCATTTTTTTGAAGATTTTTGTGTCTGTGTTCATCAGGGATCTTGGCCTATAGTTTTCTTTTTTGTGGTGTCCTTGTCTGGTTTTGGTGTCAGATGATGTTGGCCTCATAGAATGAGTTAGGGAGAGTTTCTTCCTCTTTTATTTTTTTGGAATAGTTTCAGGAAAATTGGTGTTCTCTTTTGTACATTTGGTAGGATCCAACTGTGAATCTGTCTAGTCCTGGGCTTGCTTTTTGGGAGACTTTATTACCTACTCACTCTCCTTATTCATTATTGGTCTGCTCAGATTTCTGTTTTTTCCTGATTCAGGCTTGTTAGGTTAGGTTGTATGTTTCCAGGAATTTATCCATTTCCTCTAGATTTTTCAGATTTTCAGTGTATAGCTTTTTATAATAGTTTGCTGATCTATTGTATTTCTGTGGTATCATTTGTAATGTTCTCTTTTTCATTTCTCATTTTGTTTATCTGGGTCTTTCCTTTCTTGGTTGATCTGGCTAGTGTTTATCAATATTGTTTATCTTTTTGAAGAACCAATTTTTTATTCATTGATCTTTTGTATTGTTTCTTTAGTCTATTTTGCTTAGTTCTGCTGTTTATTACTTTATTTCTCCTGCTAATTATGGATTTGGTTTATTCTTTTTTAGCTCCTTTGGGTGCATTGTTAGATTGTTAATTTGTAATCTTTGTGCTTTTCTGATGTAGGCATTTATTGTTGTAAACTTCCGTCAGTACAGCTTTTGCTGGATTCCCCAGTTTTGGTGTGTTGTGTTTCAAGATTATCATTTGTTTCAAGATTTTAAAGAATTGACTCAGTAGTGTTCAGGGGCATGTTATTTGATTTCCATGTGTTTGTCAAGTTTCCAGAGTCCCTTTTGATATTTATTTCTCCTTTTAGTCCATTGTGGTCTGAGAAGATACTTGATATGATTCAGTTTTTAAAAATGTATTGAGACTTGTGGCCTAACATATGGTCTATCATGGAGAATGTTCTATTGGCTAAGAATGCATATTCTGCAGTTGTTGGATAGAATGCTCTATAAGTGTCCGTTAAGTCCATTGGGTCTAAAGTCCAGTTTTAGGCCAGGCACAGTGGCACATGCCTGTAATCCCAGCACTTTGGGAGGCCAAGGCGGATGAATTACTTGAGGTCAGGAGTTCAAGACCAGTGTGGCCAACATGACAAAACCCCATCTCTACTAAAAATACAGAAATAGCCAGGCATGGTGGTGTGCGCCTGTAATCCCAGCCACTTGGGAGGCTAAGGCAAGAGAACCACTTGAACCCAGGAGGTGGAAGTTGTGTTGAGCTGAGATCGCTGCACTCCAGCCTGGGTGACAGAGCGAGACTCTGTCTCAATAAGTAAGTAAATAAATAAATAAATAAAGACCATTTTAAATCCAGTGTTCTTTGTTGATTTTCTGGCTAGATGATCTGTTTAATGCTGAGAGGAGTTTTGAAGTCTCCCACTATTACTGTGTTTCAGTTTATCTCTCTCTTTAGATATAGTATATAGTAATAATTTGCTTTACGAATCTGTGTACTCCAGTGTTGAGTGCATATATATTTAGAACTATTATATCCTTTTGCTGAATTGATCCCTTTATCATTATACGATGACCTTCTTTGTCTTTTTTTTTTCCCAACTGTTTTTGACTTTAGAGTCTGTTTTATCTAATACAAGTATAACTACTCCTGTTCACTTTTGGTTTCCATTTGTGTGGAGTATCTCTCTTTTTTTTTTCCCCTTTACTTTTAGTCTACATATGTCTTTATGGTAAGGTGAGTTTCTTGTAAGGAGCATATAGTTGGGTCATTTTAAAAACCATTTAGCTATTCTGTATCTTTTAAGTGGATTATTTATTTTATTTACATTCAAAGTCATTATTAATACTTGGGGCTTTGTTCTTATTGTATTGTTGATTGTTTCTGGTTGTTTCATGTATTTTTGGTTTCATTCTTTTTCTCTTATTGTTTGGTGTTATGGTTTGGTGGATTCCTGCAGTGGTACTCTTTGAGTTCTTTCTCTTTCTCCTTTGTGTGTTTGCTTTACCAGTGAGTTTCATAGTTTGGTGTGTTTTTGTGATACTAAACGTTGTCCTTTCACTTCCAGGTTTAGGACTACTTTCAGCGTGTCTTGTAGGGCCAATATAGTGATAATGAATATTCTCAGAATTTACTTGTTGGGAAAAACCTTATTTCTCCTTCATTTATGAAGGGTAATTTTGCTGGATACAGTATTCTTGGCTGACATACTTTTTTTCTTTCAACACTTTAGTATATAATTCCATTCTTTTCTGGCTCGTAAGATTTCTGCTAAGAAATCTACGGTTAGTGTGGTGAAGTTTCCTTTATATGTGACTAGACACTATTTTTTCTTGCTGCCTTTAGGATTCACTCTTTATCTTTGATTTTAGACAATGACTATAATGTGCCTTAGAGAAGACCTTTTTCTATTGTATCTGCCTGGGGATTCCTAAGCCTGTCGTATCTGAATGTCCAAACTTTTGTTAGACTTGGCAAGTTTTCATCTGTTATTTCATTAAATGTGCTTTCAAATTTTTTCTTTCTCTCTTCAATGTCAGGAATACTGATAATTGTAATGTTTTGACACTTTATGTTTCCCCAGATGTCATAATGTCTTTGCTCATTTTTAAAATTATTTTTTCTTTATTTTTATCTGATTGGATTGTTTCAAAAGATCTGTCTTCAAGTTCTGAGATTCTCCCTTTTGCCTGATGTAGTCAGATTTTTTTATTTATTTATTTATTTAGAGACAGGATCTCACTGATCTTACTCTGTCATCCAGGCTAAAGTTCCCTGGTGCAATCACAGCTCACTGCAGCCTAGACCCCCAGGGCTCAGGTGATCCTTTTGCTTAAGCTTCCTGAGTACCTGGGTCTACAGGTGTGTGCCACCACACCAGGCTAATTTTTTTTTTTTTTTTTTTTTGGTAGAGATAGGGTCTTGCCATGTTGCCCAAACTGGTCTTGAACTTCTGGGGCTCAAACAATCTTCCTGCCTCGACCTCCCTAAGTGCTGGGATTACAGGCATGAGCCACTGTACCTGGCCAGAATTTCTATTTGACTCTTTTAAAAATTATCTATCTCTTTGGTAAATGTCTCATTTATATTCTGAATTGTTTTTCTGATTTTTCTGTATTTTTTTCAGAGTTCTCTTGTATCTCACAAGGTTGTTTTAAATTATTATTTTGAGTCCTATATATGGGCTCTCATAAATTTTGTTTTGATTGGAATCTGGCTGGAGAGTTATTGTGTTTCTTTGGAGGCATCATATTTTATTTTTCATGTTTCCTCTGTCTTTACATTGATATTTACACATCTGGTGCAACAGTTACTTCATATTTTTACATTTACTTTTGTAGAGGACTTTTTTTTATGAATGAAGATGTAACTATAGTACTGGTTGGATAGGACACTTTGGTCTTGATTCTGGGTATGTGCAGTGATGTAGTCTGATTTTTTTTTCTGTATACATCATTAGGGGTATTTATTATTTACTTAATGAATTAGGGTGTGATTATTCGTGGTGGCTGTGGTGAAGTTTTGCCGGAGACTGGGATACCAGGTTGGCTGGTCATCAGTATGCAGTGGTGGCAGCATTGGGCTGAGTGTGCCTATCCTTGTGCCCCAGAGTAGTGTACACTGGCACCTATATTGGTGGTTACAAGTGGGCTGATTCCTGGTCTTCCAGGTAGCTTGCTTGGATACTGGTAGTGGCAGTGGTGAATGATGTGGGTGGGCTAGTTCCTGGGTCTCTGGGCAGCCAGTATGACATGGGTGATGACAGTAGCAGTGGCAAGATAATTCTTTTTGTTCCTAGTGGTGTGTGTTGATGTTGGTGGTGGCTGCAGTGGTCTGGGGGTTCGGGAGGTAGTCTCCAGGCCTGTAGTTGGAGTTTGCAGGTAGATGCCAGCTGTTGAGGCAGTGGCAGAGAGATAAGACCCAACCTTAGACCCCCTGGAGGAATGCTTATGTACCCAAAGAAGTGGGTTGGGTTGGGCAGTCCCAAGGACCCTGGGTTATATGTTCTTTTTTGGGGGGTTGAGGGCAGAACTAGGCTGGATGGGCTTGTTCTCAGGCTCCCCAATGGTGAGAGCAGATACCAGCCATGGTAGGTGGGGACAGGGTAGTCCTAGGATCAGTTCTTGGGTGAGGGGCCCTGAAGCTGCCTCTGGAGAGGGTAGGTCTGGCCTCAGTGGCCACAGCTAGGCTGGTAGGTGGGGAAAATGTGTCTCTTTCACACCCCAATTCTAGTGGGGCTCACCTCCCAGTCCTGGTGGCAATGGCATATACCTGTCTCACCCCCATCCCTGGCTGCAGGAGCCTCTGCCCAGCTTGCAACCAAGTCTTAGTGGCAACTCATGCCTGCTCGTGTCTCAATCTCTGTCCTGGCAGCACTTGCTTCCCTGCATTGGTAGCTGCTACAGCCAATGCTTTACTCGATTCTCAGCCCCTACTGCGGGAATGTGCCCAGATCACACCCTAGTCCTAGCAGTGACAGCCCGAGTTTTTTTTTTCCCCCCTGAGACAGAATCTCACTCTGTTGCCCAGGCTGGAGTGTAGTGGCGTGATCTTGGCTCACTGAAACCTCCATTTCCTGGATTCAAGCAATTCTCCTGCTTCAGCCTCCTGAGTGGCTAGGATTACAGGCGTGTGCCACCATGCCCGGCTAATTTTTCTATTTTTAGTAGAGACAGGGTTTCACCATGTTGGCCAGGCTGGTCTTGAACTCCTGACCTGGTGATCCGCCCACCTCAGCCTCCCAAAGTGTTGGGATTACAGGTGTGAGCCACCACTCCAGACTCCTGAGTTTTTTTTTTTTTTTTTTTTAAACACCTCAGTCCCAGTGCTTCTAGGCCCCAGAGCAGCATGCCATCTGCCAAAACTAGGTTTGAAAATGATGTCTTGCTGGGCATGGTGGCTTGTGCCTGTAGTTCCAGCTACTTGGGAGGCAGAGGTAGGAAGATTGCTTGAGTTCAGGAGTTCTGGGCTGTAGTGCACTATGCCAATTGGGTGTCTGCGCTAAGTTCAGCATCAATACGGTGGCCTCGCAGGAGTAGGGGACCACCAGGTTGCCTAAGGAGAGGTGAACCAGCGCAGGTTGGAAATAGAGCAGGTCAAAATTCCCATGCTGATCAGTAGTGGCATCACACCTATGAATAGCCACTGCACTGCAGCCTGTGCAAAATAGTGAGACCTGTCTCTTAAAAAGAAAAGAAAAGAAAAAGAAAATGTTGTCTTGCTATAGCCACTTAGGTATCAGAAAGTGTATGGGACCCAGTACAGGTTACCTCCCTGGAGCGGTTCTGTTTGAGAGTCTCCCAGCAACTCCCTGTGTTAAGTTTCAGGGCTTGGGAGGGTGAGGGTCTCTCTCCTGGCTGAGATTGCATGGCTCCATGGTGGGGGATGTGGGCCGCTGGAATTCTCTTACTTACCCTTGCCTTGTGTTGGGAAGCCACTCCCAGCTCCCAGCCTATCCTAGCCAAGCAGGCTACCTGCCTTCCTTCTCCTACCCACGTTTGGTGTTTCCTGTTAGTTCTCTGTTGAGTTCTAGTGTTTTACCTGGGACAGTGTATTTGAAGTGTGATTCTCTATGCACTATTTTGGTTCTTCTAAGTGGAGGGGATGAGCATCAAATGGCTTTTGACCAAAGTCTCTATCCCTTTCGTTCACAAAAGATAACATAGTATATATGCTCTTTGGCACACTGCCTTTTTTTCTTGTGCTTAATAATATTTCCTGGAAATTAGTTCATTTGATAGGATTTTGCACTGTAGAAAACTCTGACTCATCTTTCATTTTGTTGAACCAAGATACAAATGTAATTTTCTGATGATTCTAAATTGTAGACTAAAATTTCTGACTTAGTTACTTTTATGTAGAACTGCTGACTCAGTTGTAGTTGAATTTGAAAGGTAAGAGTAGGGCTAGGCGTGGTGGCTTACACCTGTAATCCTAGCACTTTGGGAGGCTAAGACTGGTGGATCACTTGAGGCCAGGAGTTTGAGACCAGCCTGGCCAACATGGGGAAACCTTGTCTCTACTAAATATATACACAAAAAAATCCAGGCATGGTGGCACGTGCCTGTAATCCCAGCTGCTTGGGAGGCCGAGGCAGGAGAATTGCCTGAACCCAACAGGCAGAGTTTGCAGTGAGCTGAAATCATACCATTGTACTCCAGCCTGGGTGACGGAGTGAGACTCTGTCTCTTAAAAAAAAAAAAAAAAAAAAAAAAAAAAGATAAGAGTGTTGTTTAGTTTTACATATTTGTCCTTGAGTATTTTAATTACCAGAAGTAGGGAATAAGTAATAGCCTTTCTTTCCTTGCTCATGCAGCAGGAGGCAGCAGAGGAATAATTTTCATAATTCTTTGAATGTGTATTTGTGGATGAATGAGTGAGCAAGAGAGAGATTCTTTTTATTTGCTAAAATGATCACTTTTCAAATTCTTTATCTTACTCTATGTGAAACCACATTTGATGAACAGCTATCATTTGGCAAGTTCCTTACTTCTCTTTGAAATCTAAAGCAGTCATTCAGTGTGACATAACAGAGATTGCCTAAAAAGAATCTTGACTTTGCATATCATACTTTTAAGGGTGTTCCATTCTGTTATAATATATTACTATTGCTTTCAGGGATGTTTAAAATAACAGTGTCAGTGATGAAGAAAATTTTGAATTAAGAATAAAAGGTTTACATATCAGTCTTCATCAGAGGACCTGGTTTTAAACGATATAAAGCATTTTTAATTTTTATGTTTTGTGAGATATAGATTCTTTGTGAATTCCAGAGGTTTTAAAAAACTCATAATGTGTACGGTTCTAATACTCTACCCTTGTCATTTTGTTTTTTAAAAATGTTAAACATAGAAATCTGGCTAATGACATTTTTTGCTAAATATAGGAAGTAGACGACCAGTGGAGAGTTTTATCCTGGTTTATTTCTTAGCATGTGAAATAATCATGCATATCAAAGTAGTGATTCACTTTGAAAATTGGTAGTTTGCTTTATTTATGTCAGTCACAAATAAGGATGTATCTTTTTCATTCCTAATGGTAAAAGTTTAAGCTCTCTGATATGGACAGCTAGTATATGTGTCATAGTTGATTTATGCATAATTTGTAACACTTTTGCACTGACACAATTGAAAATGCAAATATGACAAAATCTTTTGTCTGCTTTTTATGTTTTCTTTTATAATCTTTATGGAGGAATTAACAGGATAAAACATCTAACTTGTTAGCATGTCAGATATTTAAGTTAGGAAGTCATGTGTAAGTCCTTTGATTATGTTTTTAAAATTTATTTGTGGAAAGGCCACCAGACCTCCTACCATTTCAGAGTTTATGGATTCTTAAAGACGATTCGTCTTGTAATGAAAACCGTAGTTGAGCATGAAACTGCTTGAGTGGCACCAGTAGATTATAAAAAGGAGTAAAAGTGTCTCAGCAGAGCTTTTAGCTGTTTGTCTGAAATACACTCATGCAAACATTCCCACCCATCACCATCACTGTGCACGGTAAATAAGCTCTATCCTAATAGCCTGTAGAGTTAAACAGATTAATAGAAATGACTTTCTGCCCCTCTCTCTCTCTTTTTCTCAGTTGATTCGATGTCATCAGTCCCGTGGTGGAGCCTGTGGAGACAACATTCAGTCTTATACTGCCACAGTCATTAGTGCTGCTAAAGTGAGTACCTCTGAAATCTTGGAGAGTTGTGATTATGTGTAGTAATTGTTCAGATTTCTCTCCTGAATTATATTGTCTATTGTAATGATTGTAGTGTTTGTACTTATCCAGTTTGAAAGATTTTAAGCCTGTTAGCTAGCTTCAAGACTATTATCTCATTAATACCACATTTGGAAGAAGCTTTCCATGTTTAAACAGTGACTTCTGGATTCTCTGTGATTTTCATTGTTCTACCTACACTGACATCCCTTTGCATCTTTGAACATTTCAGAGTCGTCTTCTCATGAAAAGAATATTATTCCCTCTGAAAACTTGAGTCAGTCCCTCATCACATTCAAAGATTCTTTCATATCAAGGGGCTGCCCCTTCATGTTTGTCAAGTGAGCTCTTTTTTTCATGTGTGTGAGGGTTAATTTTGATGATGTCTGGTAAACTTTATGCTGATTATAAGGCATTCTTGTAACCACTATCCTTTTGAATTGTGAAGTATACAACAAAACAATTCTAATAATAGGAATGACAGAGTGAATCTAAATGACAGCATATAATAGAAAGCACAACCATTCAGAAAAGAACAACAGTTTAAAGCAAACCACAGAGTGGGAATCAAAGGTCACACTGTTTTATGTAAAACAAAACAAAAATACTTCATATTTGATCACAGACGCTTACATGATGTGCTTCAGAATGTGGTCCTTGGTTTGACGAGAGAAGCATTACGTATTTTGCACCCAAAAGAGAATTAACCATTAGGTCTTTATGCCTATAGCACTGTGAATTTTAGATTTCAGAAATCTTTTTTTTTTTTTTCCCTTAAGACAGGGTCTTGCTCTGTTGCTCAGGCTGGAGTGAACACCCACCTCAGCTCCCAATTAGCTGGGACTACAGGCGCATGCCACCACGCCTGGCAAAATTTTCATATAGTTTGTAGAGACAGGGTTTTGCCATGTTACCCAGGCTAGTCTTGAACTTCTGAGCTCAAACAATCCACCCACCTCAGCCTCCCAAAGTGCTGGGGTTACAGGTGTGCATCACTGCACCCTAGCAATTGCAGAAATCTTAATAAAGATTGCTCACTTTTCTCCACTGTGTATACAAAAATTATGATGGTTATTTCAATGAAGAGCTGAGAGAGAGTGTTTAGAAAACATCTTCAGTATTAGTCTACTAATTTATCCACAAAATACAACAATGAGATCTTTTTCTCAAGTATTAGACTCCTTTTAGTCTTGTCTGTCTTATACACATGGATCACGATAGTTTAGCTTATGATCATTTTCAGTAATTTTTAGTTATGGAATGGAGGATAACTTTTCAGCTCCTGTTTGCTATTCTTATGTGTTTATGTGCTTATATAAAAATAAAGTGATCTTCATTCCATGTTTTGCTATGGACATGCTGGAGTAAGTGAGGCTGGACTTAAGATGTTTTAAAAATAAGTGCAGGGCTGGGTGCGGTGGCTCATGCCTGTAATCCCAGCACTTTGGGAGGCTGAGGTGGGTGGATCACGAGGTCAGGAGTTCAAGATCAGCCTGGCCAACATAGTGAAACCCCATCTCTACTAAAAATACGAATCCTAGCAGGGCATGGTGGCGGTGCCTGTAGTCTCAGCTACTTGGGAGGCTGAAGCAGGAGAATTGCTTAAACCCAGAAGGCAGAGGTTTCAGGGAGCCGAGATTGTGCCACTGTACTCCAGCTTGGGCGACGCAGCGAAACTCTGTCTCAAAAAACAAAACAAAACAAACAAACAAGTGAAGAAAAACAGTGCAAACTCCCCATTTTCTCATACCTCAATATTGGGAACTGTGAGGCTTATACTCATGTCTTCCACATTTAAGACTAAGAAATTATGTTTGATATAACACCTTAGGGCTGGATGCTGTGCCTCATGCCTATAATCCCAGCATTTTGGGAGGCTGAGGTGGGAGGATCGCATGAGCTCAGAAATTTAAAACCAGTTTAGGCAACATAGTGAGGCCCTGTCTCTACAAAAAGATTTAAAAATTGGTGGTGCATGCCTGTTGTCGCAGCTACTCCAGAGGCTAAGGTGGGAAGATTGCTTGAGCATTGGAGGCCGAGGCTACAGTGAGCCATGATTGCGCCACTGCAATCTGTTTACTTTTCTGTTTGGGAGAATATAAGGGTTACTTTAAAAAAACTCACAAGGACGTCTCCAGACCTAGAAACCTTCTCAAGAGAATTCTTTTTAATATTTAAGAATAAACAATGGCGATATTACAAAGACTCTTCCAGAGAATAAGCAAAGTCAGATTATGCCTAATCTGGTTTGATGAAGCCAGATCACCTTAATACTAAAACTTTAGAAGAACATTATAATACAAGAACACTACATAGATGTGAAAAATCCTAAATAAAATATTTGCAGAAAAACAACATTATATAAGATACCATATATATTGTATCACAGTCCATTTGGGATAAGAATATATGGACATAATTATAGTATAATATATAGGACACAATATTTGCTGTGTCACAACCCACTTGGGATAAGAATATATAGAACACAATTCTTCAATATATAGGACGCTGTGTATTGTATCACAATCCATTTGAGATAATCCACAATATAAGGCTGGTTTATCACTCAAGATCAATGAACATAATTTGCACATTTAACAGGAGAAAATTATATACTTATTACAATTGATGAACAAAAAGTATTTGATAAAATTGAACATATATTCATCGATAATATCTTAATAAATAGTTTCTGGTTCTTTGGATTTTTAAATTTTTCTCAAATTATCAAACTTGTTTAAACACAGTAAACCTGGTCATATTGAAGTCTGTTTCTGATAACTCTAATGTCTGGTTCCCTTTTGGGTCCATTTTTGTTGTGTGTTGTTTCTGCTGGTTCTCATTTATGATGACTTGAGTCCTTGTGAAGCGGCGTCGTTTGTCTAGGGTAATACCTGAGGTTTGTTGTCTCATGCCAAGGAAATTGAAGATGCGGACACACAAGGAGTGGGTTTAAGAGCAGAAGTTTAACAGGTGAAAGAAAGAAGAGAGCTTCCTCCTGTAGAGGGAGGGGGCCCAAGCAGGTTTCTGGGATTGGGGTGAGATGTGATTGGTTTTATAGATGAGCTTGAGGAGGTGGTGTTTGATTTACATAGGGTGTGGTGGATTGGTTGGACCAGGTGTGCCATTTACATAATGTGTAGAGGCTGGCTATCCCACCATAATCTTTTATTATGCAAATGGAGTCTCTATCTGGATGGTGCCATGTTGCCTGCACATGTGGTGACAACGAAAAGGGAAGAGGGAACCTCTATGTTGAATATACCTGACCTTCAGATATCCCTTTTCTATTGGCATAGCTGCTGGCATTCACCTATGCTTGCAGGTTGATCTTTCAGGCTGCTTTTTGTTAGAAAAGAAATAATTTCGGGGCTGATTTTTATTTAAAGGAAAACCTTGCTGAGGACTCCCTTACTCTCACTAACTGCCTGCATAATTTCTTTTTAACTCCTATTATCACTTGTTTGCCAGAATTTATTTCAAAACTTTTTAGAAATAGTTTTGAGTTTGTGATGACAGTGGAGTTCTGGGACAGTATCAGTCTTGAGTAATAATCCAATTTCAGAGATTAAGATTATTTAAATGAAGTTCACCTGCAATAGCTGTGCTCGCCTTATTGCTGTCGGTGGACTCTTCTATTGTATATTTCTTTATGTTCAGAACCAAACTTGGAGGGAATGTCACCAAGTAGACCCATTTGGCAGGACTTTGACTTTCATAGATGATTTTCTAGTTCCATCTATCAAAAACACCACTTAGTTTCTTAGCACCCTACCTCCTGCTTCCTAGAATCACCAGATACCTCTCGGCCTAAATGCCCAGCTGAAATGTCTGAATTTCCTTATTCTTTCGGATTCTGACTTTGTAACTCAGTACCTTCAAGCAGCATTTTACAAAAATACTCTCTTCGATTTTCCTAGTTGTTTTCATTAGTGGAAATCAGATTGATCTGATTTCCCCAGCCTGCCATTATTGAAACTAGAAAATACGTTTCCTTATTTCTTTTTTAACCATTTCTAGGTGATACATTTTTTGAGATATAACACGGAGAGTATGTTAAAAAGCCATGTAGTATGTGCTCCTTAAGAAAAATACTTATCTTAAAGTAATTTTATAGTTATTTCATTAAGTCACTTTCTCTGAAAGTGTAATCATTACTCTTTTACTCTTTCTGATGACAACTTCCCTTGTGGCTTCATAGAGGTTATAAACCACTTTGTTATATAGAAGGATTAATTATTAATTTTTTTGTCTTAAATTTTTTGTCTCACTGCAATTGTGAGGATAAATATATTCATTGCATATGCACTTGGAGCTCCTTAGAGGAAATAATCTTTTTTACATTTTCTGCATTTCCAAATACAACTTGCATAATATTAACTTTTTTTCCTTTGATTTTCCAAGTAATTTGACTTTCCTCATAAAGAATATCAGAACCATTAATTTTTTATGGTAGTGAAAAAGGAAAAAAATTAATATTGAAATTGTTCAAATGAGATTATTTGACACATTTATAAAATCTTGGTCCATATTTTCTAGTTCCCTCATTACGGTCTTATTTTCATGTGTGTTAACCCCAGTGTGGTCAATTGATTTAATAAAAATGCCCCTGTTTTCTCTTGTTATCTGATAACTTCTTAATGACAACTAACAGCTTTTGTGAGAGCAGCACCATTAGCACTAATGGATAGGGAGGCCACCTGATATGGCATGGGAAAGGTTAAAGATGACTAGTGACCCCTCGGCAAATCTGCTTGCAGCAGAACAGAGTAAGTACCGTGCTCATTTGAATTATAGGTCATAACGGATTTTCTCACACTTTCGTTATAGTCTCTGATGTTCAGCTGTCTTCCAGCTCCAGTTTAGTTATGTGAGTACTCGTGTGAAGATTCATCAGTGATTTAATGAACATTTTTATGTAGATAACTCAGATTGTGAGGACACTCAGTCTAATTTTTCATCTCCTTTTGGCCAGGTTATACTTCTCTATTCCTAATTTTTGCTGAGGCTTTATAATTTTTCATATATATTTGAGAAAACAGATATATACATACTCTGTCTACTAAAATTAATTGGAGAGACAAATTACTGTGAGGTGATTTAGATTTCTGTTCAATAACATTATCAGGTAACTTCTGGACACTAATGCCCATAGATGTGCTTGATGCTAACATGGAAACAAATTTACCCTAAAAGCAAGGGTCTTTACAAATGCAGAAAACTTTCAGCACTTTTCTCTAACCCCCCGACTCCCTGCATGGTTAATGGATTATGATAAATAGTAGTATCTTGTAACTTGCTATACAGATTGCAGATGTGATGACTTAAATTTTGAGTTTAGATTTTTGTCCACTACTAAGACACCTCCATCAATAGTCATGGTTTTTTGTTTTTTTTTTTTCCCCAGGGAAATATCAAACACTCTTCGTGTAATATGAGCCATTGACTATGAAATATACTGCCGTCTTCTCTTTGTGGATTCTTTTCCTGGTTGTCTTATGTTAACTTTTACTGTTGTGGTTTGCTTTGGTACACATTACTTTCCACTTTTTATGTGCTCCAGTTCTTTTAGTTTTATTCCTTTTCATTGGTATAAGAGCATGAAATAATAGGCTCAGGGGCAAATGGGGAGGATATACAACCAAAGACTTTAAAACTAAAAGGCATTCCTTTGATAAAGGGATAGCTGCGTTTAAGTGGGAGCATCTCCATTAGCATTAATGGAGTGAGTACATCAACTGAGGCATCTCAGAGGTTAATCAGGCTTCCTGGCCTGCTCTTGACATCAATACACTGTGGCGCCTCATTCTGTTGGTCCTTCAGAGGCTTACTTGACAACAGTCTAACAGAATTTGTGTAAGTCGTTTCTTGTGAATTATTGAAAGAAACGTTTGGCTGCTAATTGAGGAACGCTAATGTGTTTTATAATCACTGGAGTTTGAGTTTTTAGCACTAAACAAAACAGTTACAATTGATTTGTGGCTTTCTCTTGGTTTTAGTCTGCTGTTAAGTTATATCTTTTTGTTTGAATTCAGCAGATGGCTTTGCTGGTCATTTTTATTTAAGTATTTATTAGTATATTATTATGGATTTTAATTTTTCCTCTTTTCCACCCATCAGACATCTGTGTTTTGTATTCATTAACTCTGAGATCACAAGTAGTAACAGAAATAGATTACAAGGCAGTACAGGATAGTGTAAAAATCAGGCCCTGGAGACAGATGGTCCCAGTTTTGAATTCTGACTTTGTCGTTGGGTAACTGTTTGAGCTTCCATTTTACTTAACTTCCCTAGCCTTGATTTTCTCTTTCATAGAATTGAAGTATCTGAGGAAATCTATCAACGTAGTTTATGTTAAGTGCCTTCACCAGTCCCTAGTCCATAGAAAAACCACCGTGAAACATAGCAAAATAAAATAATGCATTTATTATTAGTGCTAGTTTTATGGTATTTTAATAGAACATTTTTTTGGAAAATACTTCTCCCCTTTTCAATTTTAATCTAATTATTGCTTAAATCACGTTTAGACCTCTATACACAACTGTCTTTGTGTACTATTTATGAATTAAAATTTGAAATACCATGTATATAATAGTTTATATTTTCAAATTTAGCTGTAGCATGTGCCAGAATTAGGTGAGAATTTTTTTTTCATAATTGTTTTAGAAAAGATAGTCACCTCATTGAAGATTAATTTGAAATATTTTAATGAAACTTTTTTCCTAACAACATGAGAATTGGAAAAATGTACCTATATTAGTTAAAATGTAGTTTTTGATATATTTAAGTATTCTAGGGTGCCTGTTTTGGTTCTACTGATGATACCCTTCTTCAGCAATGTGTGACTCCCATATATTTGTCTTTATTTTAGTTTTCTTCCTTTCATTTCTTTTTCTATAGACTCAAACTTGAAGCTTTCTTCCTTTCAGATGAAAAAACTTGTTATTTAGAAAAATGTTTCTGTTAATGCATATGAGGATAATCAGAGGATATTTACATAGAAGAAAAAATATTTCATGAGTTAGTTTTACTTACATGTTTTGAATGAAATGGAGCTAAAATATAATTATAAACATCTTAAGTTATCTTTAATTGAAATAATATAGTAGGAGCACCACATTTAATTGTTTTCGGTTACCAGATAGAAAATAACTCTCAACTAATTTAGTATGATACTTCATTCATCCAGTAATTAATATCTTAGACAGAGACTGTGTTTCCCATATACCAAATCTTGGTATACAGTATTATATACCAGCATATTTATATATTTGCTTTGGAAGCACATTCTTTTCCACATAGGTATTCTACCAGTGTCTCAGTCTTTTTCATACTAGAAAACAGGTATACAATTAGATTTATAATATTTCAAAAAATTGATCATTTCATAGTTTCTGCTTCTTTCTATGTCATTGATTTTAAGATGTATACATTAAGAGGAGAGAATGAAAGAAATATCTTTTATAAAAATGTAATTGCACCCTTATGTAAAACAGAGCTCTTTAATTTTTTTAACCATGGCTTTATCCCTGCCGTGATGACTTTAGAGACTTTACTGATGCCATTCCCTCAAACTAATACAGATATTCTAATTAAAATTCAAGATCATTAAAAGTCAAACTGAATGTCTGTGACAGTTTACTGCTATATAAAAGATTGTAAGAGAATAAAGAATTTAACATAATGATTAGGAAAATTAATAAAATGCATATTTCTATGTAGAATCCAAATACTGATGTGAAGTCATACATTTTACCTCTCATTGTACAGACACTGAAAAGTGGCCTGACAATGGTGGGGAAAGTGGTGACTCAGCTGACAGGCACGCTACCTTCAGGTGTGACAGAAGATGACGTTGCCATCCACAGTAATTCGCGGCGGAGTCCTTTGGTCCCAGGCATCATCACAGTTATTGACACCGAAACTGTTGGAGAGGGCCAGGTAAGAAGAACTTTTGGTGCGCACAATGTGTGTTACTTGCAAAGATGGGGCTGAGATCAAGATTAGTCAAAATGTGTTTGGTCTAGGAGATTATCAATTTGGAATTTGAGGAATTGAGATTATTTCAAATGAAGTTTTCCTTTAAAAATGATTAGTAACATGTTAGAACCTGCTATTTTGAGCATTATTAATGTATCAAATCTGAAGGTAAAGTCCAGGTTCTAAGAGATTCTCTCATCTGTGAGGACATTTGTTTCATAAATAAATAATTATGTAACATTTAATAGTGTTCTGTTCATAATATTCTTTTTTTCTTAACTTGCCACCCCAGAGACTCAATTATTGTTTCTTTTTTGTGTATGTAATAACATTTGTCATAACCCAAATTATGAGATTAATAAATTACTTTTTCTTTCTTTTTTCTTTTTTTTTTTTTTTTCTGAGATGTCACCCAGGCTGGAGTGTGATGGTGCGATCTCGGCTCGCTGCAACCTCTGCCTCTTGGGTTCAACCGATTCTCCTGCTTCAACCTCCCGAGTAGCTGGGATTATAGGCACGTGCCACCACGCCCAGCTAATTTTTGTATTTTTATTATTTAATTATTGAGACAGAGTCTGGCTCTGTCGCCCAGGCTAGAGTGCAGTGGCACAATCTTGGCTCACTGCAACTTCCACCTCCTGGGTTCAAGCAATTCTCCTACCTCAGACTTCTGAGTAGCTGGGATATAGGTGTGCGCCACCATGCCCAGCTAATTTTTGTATTTTTTTAGTAGAGTCGGGTTTCTCCATGTTGGCCAGGCTGGTCTCGAACTCCTGACCTCAAGTGATCGGCCCGTCTTAGCCTCCCAAAGTGCTGGGATTACAGGTGTGAGCCACCATGCCCAGCCTTAATTTTTGTATTTTTGGTAGAGACGTGACGCGGTTTCACTGTGTTGGCCTGGCTGGTCTTGATCTCCTGCCTCAGGTGATATGCCCGCCTTGGCCTCCCAAAATGCTGGGATTACAGGCATGAGCCACTGCTCCCAGCCATATAAATTTCTTTTTAAAGGCAGGACCATACCTATTGGGAGGAATTTATAAAAAAAAATTAATCAATAATTGCAACTTACATAATTTACTGAGTAGTATGAGAATTTATAACAGTTGTTTTCTTATCAATATAAAATATGTGAAATCTTAAAGTGGCATATCAGAATACATATGTGGCAATAGCTTATTATAAAATCTTGTATCTTCAGATACAATGTACTGTAATGTTAACAATCTAGCTTTAGAAACATTTACAATGAGTGATTATAAGCATGGAAATACATGTTACATTTGCATATAAATCTTGCTGGTAAGATAGAATTTGGGTCGTTTTTCCCCCATGCACTCAGGAACTCTATTTTCTTTTGTGTCATAGTCTTCACTTTAAATATATGTTTCTTAAAGGAAGGTAATTTTTTTTATTCTGATAGTGTGTGATCACTGATATAAAAATACAATCTAGAATCAATTCCTAGAATGAGATAGGAGTAGGACAGTATTGGTGAAATAAAATTCCTTTTAGTTTTTATATAGAATATATATTTAATTCTGTATTCAGAACACAATGCTTAGAAACTGTGTGAGCTGTTAAGGTATTACCCTTAAATATTGCATATGTTTTGAGAAAATCTGTTTCCAGTATATATGGGTTGATGTCTTGATGAAAAATTACACTTGGCAGCTGCTTATGTGCTAGTTCCTATAGTAAGATTAACAGCATTTCAAGAACATTTTTCTGCAATTGAAACAAAAAAAACTTTGAAATTCTGGATTATTAAATTTGGCTCTTGTATTTTACTTGAAATCTGAATACTAATTCTCTGCCTCTCCTGTCTTAACTTTGTGGTTAGCCAAATATGTTACAGAGTTGTATTTTTTTAATGAAGTGCTAGAAAACTTTTCAGTTGACTGTAATGACCTTGTGTTAATTAGTTGATGTGGATACACACAAATGTTCTCTTTTTTAATTGAAATGAAAAGTATAAACCTTTAGTGTTGTGTTAGAGTAAAAAAATTCTTTTTGTTCTTTGATTTTTTGATTTTTAATTAATTCACCTACAAGGCCACCCACATTTATTGGGTAGTAACAAGTCTCCTCAACATTGTCTAGGACCATACATCTGTTAAAGATCTAGCATTTGTTGATGGAGAGATTTGGGGTTATTTCAAAATAGAAACTGTTATCTCGGTATTTTTGATGAAATAGAGGTGTAATTCATATATTTATTTTGTTAAATGGAAGTATGGGGACATATAATTATATAAAAACATAACATTTAGGCCTTATGTTTTAAAATGTGGTTTAATTTTTTCTTCAAGTTCATTAACTTTTTATGACCTTTAAAAAGGAAGTCTTAGTTTTGTAGTATGGAAATGTACTGTAGGTTGGAGAGTTGCAAAAGTTCATTTGTCTATGATAAATGCATTGATAACACTTGAAAGAAATATGTTTATTAAGAAGAATCATAGAAATGTTAACTTGTAAAAGTTAAGAATCTTAAATATTGTTCAACATGGAACATTCTACCTTTTCTGTTAATGGTTGGTAGCCCCAATCTTCCACTTATGACATATTCTGAAATTTTAACTTGATTAAAAAATTCTGTTAGAGGACAGGAAAGAAATTGATTTTCAATAAAAGGTAAATTAGTATGTACATTTTTTTAAAAAAATTACAATTTTTAAAGCAACAAGATGTGTGCAGTATAATACTGTCTTTCTTTTAATTAACATGAATCTGTTTTTTGTCAATAAAATGTTTTTGTCTCTGATATATAGTTCAGTTTGAGTACAGGCTGTTTTTAGATTATGCTGGATTGTATTAAAACTGCAGTGGTTAATGTCTTAGATTTATCGCTTTTAGCCCCTTCCGCTGATGTTTAGCCTAAACTGTAATGTTTTTCCTTTTCCAAATACAACTCAGATTTTATATGAAAAGCTGACAATACATTGATTTTTGCTGTTTAAATCCCTTGAGCCTTTAATAATGATATATTTTTTGTATTTACAGTGTTAGTATATAAAATCGGATTCACCATCCTTCTGTTGCCATATTGATTAGTTTGATTTTATGGTGATGGGATCATTGTGTGTTAACTGCATTAAGGAGGAATGGATTTGGTTGACTTTGCATCCATTTTTATCTGTGTTACTTTCATGTTTTATTTAAAAGCATTTCTTGACCAGAATAAGTTAAGTGGTATAATTTGCTTTTTACACATTTATATAACTGAAGTTAGCAATGTGGCAAAATCTCTAATGGAAATAAAATGCTTCAAAATGATGACATAAATCTGAGCTATTTCTTGCCTGGGGAACAAGTGTTAATAATAATAATGTAATAGCTTCTGAGATGTTTTGTTCATGTGATGAAGGCTTATCCACCTTGTATCAATTCTTGTACTCTGCTTTGTTTAATGTAGTCAGGTTGTTAATACAGACTTAAGAGTTCATCCTACTTTGATAAGTGGTGAGTAAAGATTATATGTTTTAGGAAAATTATACTGGAATATCTCTGACATTAATGGTTTAATGTTTTAGGCTAGGTGATGATGTAATGGAGAAGATTCTTCCAGAAGTATCTGGTTGTTTATATTTATGAAGTCCCTAAAGAGAACATTCAAAGAATCTTATGTAGTGGTAAGATTAATGTGTCTTTTTGCTGGATGGCTTCTGTCTTTATTATTGCCATCAAACGGAATACTCAATGCTAATTGTGTTGGAAAGAAACGTACAGGGTATAGGGTTGTAATATATGAAAGGAAAGGGAATCTTGTAGATAAAGTTTAAAGTAGAAAAACGGGCAAAAGATAGAAATAAATATTTCATAGAAAAATTAAAATACAGTTGACCATTGAACAACATGGGTTTGAACTGCGCAGGTCTACTTATATGTGGATTTTCTCTGTCACTACCAGCCCTTAGACAGCAAGACCAACTCCTTCTCTTCCTCCCTTTCCTCCTCCTCCTCCTCAGCCTACTCATGGTGAAGACAATGAAGATGAAGACCTTTATAATTGATTCACTTCCACTTAATGAACAGTAAATATATTTTCTCTTACTTTAAGAATATAATCTATAATACATATATGAAATGTGTGTTAATTGACAATTTTGATCATCAGTTAGGCTTCCAGTCAGTAGTAGGCTATTAATAGTTAAGTATTGGAGGAGCAAAAGTCATATGCAGATTTTCAGCTATTCAGGGGGTCAGCACTTGTAAACATGAGTTGTTCAAAGGTCAACTATACATATAAATGTTATAAAATATGCCCATAACTTCACTTGTGATTAATATAAGAGAGCTGCAAATTAAAACTGAGATACCATTTTTTACTTATCAGAAACTGAGCCTCTCAAAAGCTTGCAATATATTCTATATTTTTAACTTTTAATTTAGAAGTAATTATAGACTCACAGTGAGTTACACATGCCTTTCATCTTACTTCCTTCAGCTTAACCTGAATGATGATGTATTTTGTAGCTATAGTATAGTACCAAAACAAGAAAATTTTCTGAGTGATGTGGGTTAAGGAAAAAAAAAAAAAACTCAGAAAATGGACAATGATACACTCTGATAACTAGGCTACAAGTCTTATTCAGTTTTCTCTATTTGTTTAACCTGCATTCATTGGTGTGTTTATGTGGGCATGTATAGGTGTGCGAAATTTTATCCCATGTGTACGTTCACGTAACCCCCGCCACAGTTAAGATACAGGACTGTTCTAAACTGTTTCATCAACACATAACTTCTTCGTATTTCATGACCATCCCTCATCCCACCCCATCCCTTTTTCCTGGTAACCACTAATCTGTTTTCCATCTGTATGGTTTTATGACTCTGACAATGTTATGCAAATTGAATCATATATTATGTAATATTTTAAGATGGACTTTTTACACTAAATGTATTGTCTTTGAAGTCCATTCAGGTTGCAGCATGTAATTCATTCTTTTTTTCTTTTCTTTTCTTTTTTTTTTTTTTTTGAGATGGAGTCTCACTCTGTCGCCCAGGCTGGAGTGCAGTGGCACGATCTTGGCTCACTGCAAGCTCTGCCTCCTGGGTTCATGCCATTCTCCTGCCTCAGCCTCCTGAGTAGCTGGGACTACAGGTGCCCGCCACCACACCTGGCTAATTTTGTGTATTTTTTAGTAGAGACGGGGTTTCACCACGTTAGCCAGGATGGTCTCAATCTCATGATCTTGTGATCTGCCCACCTCGGCCTCCCAAAGTGCTGGGATTACAGGTGTGAGCCACTGCGCCTGGCCGTAGTTTGTACTTTTCAATCACTCTGTTGTATTCCATTGTACGAATATGTCAATTTGTTCAATTATTCACCCCTTGAAGGACATTTGCATTGTTTCTGGCATTTTTCTATTATGAATAAAGCTGTCATGATCATTTGTGTAAAGGTTTTTAATGCGGATATGTTTTCATTTCTCTGTAAATGCCCAAGAGTATTACTGAGTTGTATAAGTGCACTTTTAGAAAGGAAATGTGCAACTATTTTCCAAAGTGCCTGTGCTGTTTTATATTCCCACCAGCACTGTATGATAGATAGCAGATTACCCAGCTGAATCCGTGGAAGCTGAAGAAAGTGGTACAATATCTTTAAAGTACTGAAATAAATGAACTGGCAGCCCCAAATTCCATTTGTAGTGAAAGTATACTTCAGAAATGAAAGGGAAATAAAGGCATTCTTAGAAAAAAGGAAAATTAAGGAACCTATCACTCACAGATCAACTCTTAAAAATGGCAAAAAGAAGTTTTCCAAGGAAATGACAATAAAAGAAGGCTTAGAACTTGAAAAATGAAAGAACAACAATGGGGTGGGTAAAAATAAAGGTATATGTAAGATATCCTTAATGAATTTATAAGATTATATTTGATGATTGCATTAGAAATTGTAACATCATCTGATGTGTAGTGATCAATGTATGTGTAAGAAATACTTAATATTTTTATATTTTTAAAAATGGGGACATAAATTGAACCTTTTAAAAATCAAAATTTGTGCTACAGTGGACATGATCAAGAAAATGAAAAGACAACTCACAGAAGGGGAGAAAATGTTTGTAAATCATATTTTTGATAAGGTACCAGTATTCACAATATATAAAGAACTCTTATAACTCAAAAATAAAAAGACTACCTAATTTTCAATGAGCAATGGATTTGAATAAACATTTCTTTGAAAAAGATATACCTGTAGCTGATAAGCAGAAATTGGGACCCTTCTAACCTGCTGGTCAGAATTGTGCATTCGCTTTGTAAAAGAGTTTCAAAGTTATTCTCAAAATGTTAAACAGAGTTATATGACTAATATATATCCATGATAAAACTCTGAATATTTGCAGCATTGTTTGCAATAGCCAAAAAGTAGAAACAATCTAAATATTCATGAACTGATGAATGGGTGGATAAATAAAATGTGGTATATGCAAACAATATATTATTATTTAGCAATATAAAATATACATTTTAGTGGCATTAAGTACATTTGTAATGTTATGTAATTATCAGTACAGGTACTATCCCTTTCCAAAACTTTTTCACCATCTGAAACTGAAAGTCTCTGCCCATTAAACAATAACTTCCCAGTACTCTGTTTCCCAGGCCCTGGTAACCAGCATTCTACTTTCTGTGTTTGAATTTGCCTGTTTCTAGGTGCATCACATAGTGCAATCCTAAAATATTCGTCCTTTTGTGTCTGGTTTATTTCACTTAGCATAAATATTTTCAAGGTTCATACCTGTCGTAACATATATCAGAATTTCATACTTTTTAAAGGCTCCATAATATTCCATTGAATGTGTATACTGCATTTTGTTTATCTATTAATTGATGGACATTTGGCTTACTTCTACCTTTTGCCAATTTTTTTTTTTTTTGAGATGGATTCTCACTCTGCTACCAAGGCTGGAGTGCAGTGGCGCGATATTGGCCCACTGCAACTGCTGCCTCCTAGGTTCAGGCGATTCTCTTGCCCCAGCCTCCCAAGTAGCTGGATTATAGGCACCTATCACCATGTCTGGCTAATTCTTGTATTTTTTTGTAGCTACACAGTTTCGCCATGTTGGCTAGACTGGTCTCGAACTCCTGACCTCAAGTGATCTGCCTGCCTTGGTCTCCCAAAGTGCTGGGATTACAAGCATGAGCACTCGTGCCCCGCCACCTTGAATAATGCTTATGTGAACATTGGTATACATGTTTCTAATTGAGTCTCTACTTGTAGTACTTTTGGTTATATACCTAAAAATCAAATTGCTGGATCATATGGTAATTCTATATTTAATTTTTTGAGGAATTACCAAACTATTTTTCACAGTGGCTGGACCATTTTACATTCCCACCAGCGAATGTCCAATGATGGATAAGGGTCTCAATTTCTTGTGTATCCTTACCCCAACACTACTTATTTTTCTTTTTTAAAATAATGACCATCCTAATGAGTGTAAAGTAGTATCCCATCATGGTTTTAATTTGCATTTACCTAAGGAATAGTGATGTTAAGCCTCTTTTCATTTGCTTATTGGCCATTTGGTTATTTTTAAAAAATTGATGCATAATATTTGTACATATTTTTGGGGTACATGTGATATTTTGTTATTCGCATAGAACGTGTAATCATCAAATCAGGGTATTTAGGATATATATCACCATAAGCACTTAGCATTTCTATGTGTAGAGAACGTTTCAAGTCCTCACTACTAACTGTTTTTAAATGTACCATGTGTTGTTGTTAACTATTGTCACTCTACTATGGAATGTTAGAACTTATTCCTTTTATCTAAGTGTACATTTGTACCCAACCTGTCTTCATTCTTTTTTCTTTTTCTTTTATCTGACTGGATTAGTTTGAAAGGCCTGTCTGTCAACTGAAATCTCTTTCTTCTGTTTTGTCTAGTCTATGGTTGAAGCTTCTCAATTTGTTTCTTTTTTTTTTTGAGATGGAGTCCTGCTCTGTCACCCAGGCTGCAGTGCAGTGGCACGATCTCAGCTCACTGCAAGCTCTGCCTTCCAGATTCATGCTATTCTCCTGCCTCAGCCTCCTGAGTAGCTGGGACTACAGGTGCCCGCCACCATGCCCAGCTAATTTTGTGTATTTTTTAGTAGAGACGGGGTTTCACTGTGTTAGCCAGGATGGTCTTGATCTCCTGACCTTGTGATTCACTCACCCCGGCCTCCCAAAGTGCTGGGATTACAGGCGTGAGCCACCGTGCCCAGCCTCACTTGTATTTTTATGTCATTCATTGAGTTATTCAGTTTCAGGATTTCTGTTTGGTTCTTTCTTATGAGATCTATCTCTTTGGTGAATTTCTTTTTCATATCCTGAATCATTTTTCTTATTTCTTTGTAAATGTTGTCTGTGTCTGCTTGTATCTCACTGGGTTTCTTTAATATCAGTATTTTTGAATTCTTTTTCAGGCATTTTGTACATTTTTTAGGGAGGTTAAAACCTATTGTTGGAGAATTGTGTTTCTTTGGAGGTGTCGTATTTCCTTGCTTTTTCATGTTTCTTGTATCCTTTCATTGATATCTGTGCATCAGGTGTAACACTTCTAATTTTTTCTTTCTTGAGACGAAGTCTCACTCTGTTGCCAGGTTGGAGTGGTGCAGTGGTGCAATCTCAGTTCACTGCAACCTCCGCCTCCCGGGTTCAAGCGATTCTCCGGCCTCAGCCTCGCAAGTATCTGGGACTACAGGTGTGCGCCACCATGCCCAGCTAATTTTTGTATTTTTAGTAGAGACGAGATTTCACCGTGTTGGCCAGGATGGTCTCGATCTCTTGAGCTCCTGATCCACCCACCTCGGCCTCCCAAATTGCTGGGATTGCTCACCTCTAATTTTTAAAATTGGCTTTCACAGGGGAAGGCTTTTTCCTGTTTTTTTTTTTGAGGAAATAATGAGAAGTTATTTTTAAATTGGTAATACATAGGAAGATGATAAATCAAAGGAGTAGGTAGCAGATGCAGGTATAGTCAATCAATGAGCTGTATTTTACTGGAATTTAATCAATATTAACCTGAAATAGATGATAAGTTAATATGCATATTGTAGTCCCTCCAACTACCACTAAGAAATTACTCAGAAAAAGTAACAGAGGACTTAAAATATTAATGCTAAAAATATTTTCTAAACACAGAAGAAGAAGACTGGAGGAACAACAAACACCTAAGACATATAAACATACATAGCAAAATGGCAAACTTAAAATCCAATTATAGCAACAATATGTTAATGGTAAATGTGTCAGACCCAAATTGCTTCAGATTCAAAGACCACTTGTTTGAAAATAAAAGGATGGTAAAAAATATGTCACGTGCTTTAAAAATTTTAATGTAAGACCTCAAACTGTAAAAATCATAGTAGAAAACCTAGGAAATACCCTTTTTGACATCTGCTTTGGTAAAGAATTTTTGGCTGAGTCCCCAAAAGCAATTGCAACAAAAAACAAATATTGACAAGTGACACCTGATTAAACTAAAGAGATTCTGCACAGCAAAAGAAACTATCAACAGAGCAGACAGACAACTACTGAATGGGAGAAAATATTTGCAAATGATTTATCTGATAAAGGTCTAATATCCAGCATCTATAAGGAACTTAAATCAACAAGTAAAGAACAAATAACCCCATTAAAAATGGGCAAAGGACACAGACAGACACTTGTTAAAAGAAGACATACGTGTGGGCCAACAAACATATGGAAAAATGCTCATCATCTCTCACCATCAGGGAAGTGCTAATCAAAACCACATGAGATGCCATCTTAACACCAGTCAGAATGGCTGTTATTAAAAAGTCAAAAACCAGCTGGGCCTGGTGGTTCATGCCTGTAATCCCAGCACTTTGGGAGGCCAAGGCGGGCAGATCACGAGGTCAGGAGATCGAGACCATCCTGGCTAACACAGTGAAATCCCATCTCTACTAAAAACACAAAAAATTAGCTGGGCATGGTGGCAGGTGCCCATAGTCCCAGCTACTCGGGAGGCTGAGGCAGGAGAATCGTTTGAACCCGGGAGGCAGAGGTTGCAGTGAGCCGAGATCATGCCACTGTACTCCAGCCTGGGCGACAGAGCAAGACTCCATCTCAAACAACAGCAGCAGCAACAACAACAACAACAACAACAACAACAACAACAGATGCTGGTGGGGCTGTGGAGAAAAGGGAACACGTATACACTGCTGGTGGGTGTCTGAATTAGTTCAGCCACCGTGGAAAGCAGTTTGGAGACTTCTCAAAGAATTTAAACAGAGCTACCATTTGACCCAGCAATCCCACTAATGGGTATATACCCACAGGAAAATAAATGGCTCTACCGAAAAGAGACATGTACTTGTATATTAATCACCATGCTGTTAACAATAGCAAAGATATGGAATCAGCCTAACTCCCCACCAGCAGTGGATTGAATAAAGGAAATGTGTTATACATACACCATGAATACTACACAGTCATAAAAAGAATGAAATCATGTCCTTTACAGCAACGTGTATGGAGCTGGAAGCCAAAATCTTAAGCAAATTAATGGAGAAGTGAAAAACCAAATACCCCATGTTCTCACTTACAAGTGGGAGCTAAACATTGACCACACATGGACATAAACATGGAAACTTATTAACAGACACTGCGGACTACTTGAATGGGGAGGGAAGAAGTAGGAGTATGGGTTCCTACTGGGTACTATGCTCACTACCTGGGTGCAATATACCCATGTAACAAACCTGCACATGCACCCCTTGTATCTGAAAGTTGAAATTTTAAAAATATGTCATGTAAACAATAACCATAATAGAATTAGAGTGGCCATGGTAATATTAAAGACTTTACATCAAGAAGTATTACTAGAGTAAAAGAGAGACATTTCATTCACAATAAAGCGTCAATATAATAAAACAATTGTTAATACACAACACAGATAAAAATTCTTTTTTCTTTTTTTTTCTCAGTGATACTTGTTCTGGAAAAACACTATTAATATGTACAATTAATAAAACAATTATTAGCATATAAATACCTAACAACACAGCCCCTAAAAACATTGAACAAAATCTGACAAAATTGAAAGAAGAAATTGTAGCTCTGGTTTTTTTTTTTTTGAGACAGTCTCACTCTGTTTCCCAGGCTGGAGTACAATGGTGTGATCTCGGCTCACTGCAACCTCCGCCTCCTAGGTTCAAGCGATTCTCCTGCCTCAGCCTCCTGAGTAAGTGGGATTACAGGCATGCGCCACCAGGCCTGACTGATTTTTGTATTTTTAGTAGAGACAGGGTTTCACCATGTTGGCCAGGCTGGTCTCAAACTCCTGACCTCGTGATCTTCCCGCCTCAGCCTCCCAAAATGCTGAGATTACAGGCGTGAGCCACCGTGTCTGGCCCAATTTTAGCTCTATATTACAGCTCAAGATTTCAATAATTTATTCCTCATTAGTTGATAGGAGTAAGCACTCTGTAATTTTCCCCATGCATGTTAGTAAACATGTACGACTATTTCTCTATTAAAAAATAATTGATAGAACAATTAGATAGAAAATTAGAAAAGACTTAGAAGACATATTTAACACTATTTGCTAACTTGACCACCCCAAACTGCAGAATGCACATTATTTTCAAAAACATCTGGGACATTCATTGTACATGATAGAACAGATGCTTGGCCATGAAACAAATCTTAATAACTTTAAAAGGATTAAAGTCATGCAGAGTATTTCTCTAAGGACAATGGAAATCAATAACAAAATTCAATTTGGGGAATCTCCAAATATTTGGAAATAAAACGCACTTGTAAATAACTCATGGGTCAAAGAAAGACGCTTAGGGACATTAGAAAATATTTTGAATTGAATGAAAATGAAAACAACATATAAAAATTTATGGAGTATACCAAAACTATGGTATTATATGGAAGAAAATTTATAGCTTTAAATGCTTATATTAGGAAAAGAAAATGGCCTGAAATTAATAATCTAAGTGTTTCCCTTAAAAGATGATAAAAAGAAGAGCAAATTATAACCAATGTAAGACGAATGAAGCAGATAATAAAGATCTGGATAGAAGTTGATAGAACAGCAAACAGTGAAATATTGGAAAAGTCTAAAATTGGTTATTTGAAAAGATCAATATAATCAATGTATTTGTAGCTAGATTGAATTGGAGGTTCTAGCTAGAGCAATAAGGCATAAAGATCGGAGAGGATAACATTCCAGACATTTTTATGGTGGCTTGTTGTGATGGTTTTGATACTGTATAGCATGATTGAACTGTAAAGTTAAAATGGGTAGCTTTTATGGTATGCAAGTTGTATCTTTGTAAAGCTTTCACATGCACAAATTTCACACACACAAATCTCGGTGCTTAAGTAGTTTTTTTTTTGGGCTATATTTGCAAATATGTTGTAACTGATAAAATAACTGTTTTAGTCATTACTGTGTATCTTTCAGGGCAGGAATAACTTTTGGTTTATAGTCTGAGCTCTTAGCAGAGTATTTTACACATAGTCGGTCTTTAGTCTAACATGTATTTTTGAAAGAAAAAAAATAGCATCGCCATTGTAGGACAACGTCCAAGGTTACTTAAAATCAAATTTCTCTGTGTCTAAATACTATGATCCAAAATTGGTGTAATAGGTTTGCTTTCTGAAATATTAGATAAGTAAAATAATTTTTAAAAAGTTTTTGAACTTACAATGGGAAATTATATGGAATGTAAATTATATTTCAGTATAGCCTTAAAAAGAGGAGTGAGTAAAAGAAATTCCATTTGAGATACAGAGGTACCTATTCTAATGTACCTCTGCTTTTATGATTTGATAGTCGTTTCAAATATGTTCTATTTCTCTCTATAAACTAGGAGTTGAAGAACACAACTTTCATTCTATGGTATGAAAATGTTACTGGATGATTTCTCTATACACCTGTTTGTTTATGGTTAACAAATTATGTTGTTTTCCCCCTGTTCTTATATTTCAATAATGGGCAAAAAATTGTGATTTTCCAGCAGATCCCATAACACAGTAAGACCTGTATTTCCTGTCCTTGGATAAAGCTCTAAGTGATTACATTTTGTAAAGAATTGAAAATAGTTGATTGTATCTTTTTTTTTCCTTCCTCTGAACCTATACTTGAAGAAGTAATTGTTTCTGTCATCTACAGTCAAGTCAGCTGACTCTTTTCAGAGTTTATATGACTGATGTGCTTGGGGGCATGTTATATCTCTTCCTCAATTCTAAAGTGGAATTCTTTCCTTATATTGGCAAGAATAATCTACTAGAGTGGAAACATGTTATTTGGTCAGTGGTATTGTGATGTACCTTCTTACAGTCTTCAAGCTTGGTTATTGGTGAGAAAATATTTACCTCCATTTGTCTTTATTTCTTTTGTGGAGGTGCTTGTGAGTGAGGATTCTGACAGTGATGGCATTGTGGCCCACTTTCCTGCCCATGAGAAGCCAGTGTGCTGCATGGCTTTTAATACAAGTGGTAAGTTCTCGCTCTGTCTGTCTGTTTTTTTTTTGTAGACCATTTATACAATGGGTTTTTCAGCCAAATATGGAATATGGAATGTGACTTTTCTTCATGTATCAGTGTATATCAGAAAAGTTATTAAGTCATTATATTGAATAAGTGAATTTATAATAAAAATTTACTACCCCTCTAAAATCCCGCTAAAATTAGTTTTGTTCTCAATAAAGTAGCTATTAAACAGCAGCCATGTAAGCAATGCTGTTGAGTTACATTGATTTCTGTTTATAATTACTCCAAGAACTTCAGTATTCCAAACTAGAATATTAATACATACGAGCAGTGTCTTTTTTGCAACTTGAAGTTTCTGTGTAACTTACAACACTTTGTAAGCTAATTTAATTTTCTCGTTTATTTTTTTAGTGGTGCTCATTTTCTGTTTCTTTTTAAGGTTTACTCCTTACATTTTGTTATATCTTTTTAGTTCCTTTTAATATAGCATAGGATTTGTACTCTTAATTTTCTTTTCACAATATCCAGAGTAATTGTCTTATTTAAATTCTGCATTTGCAAGATTTTTAAATTTTTATTTAATTTTACTATTTTTTAAAAGAAGATAAAGACAAAGTCTCACTATGCTGCCCAGGCTGATCCTGAACTCCTGGCCTCAAGCAATTCTCCTGCCTTAGCCTCCCAAAGTATTGCCACCATGCTTGGCCAGATTTTTTTCATTATGATAATGTTTTTGTATTTCTCTGTTCCCTGGATATCTATCTGTTTAACTGGAAGTTAAGTCTAGAGGTATAAACCCATTCAGGCTAAGGAGTTTGTGTGTGTTTGTTTGTTTCTAAACGTTGTAAGTATTGCTGTCTACATCATTTCATCCCAATAGGAGACACCTTATTTTAGGTTGTCTCCCTGTTTGTGGTGCTATATTTGATCACAGGAGTAAGGTAATGACTATCAAGTATCTACATAATTGGAAATAGATTTTTCTTATGGATATTAGCAAGTACTCTACAGTATGTCATTTTGACATTATTTCTGATGCAACTTTTAAATTAATAATTTTGTTACATTGAAGATTGTAGAATGGTGGGTTTTGTTAATTCTGTCCTGGTCTCTGCATTTGTTGGCTGTTACTCTTCTATAGAAAATGTTTTCTGTCATCAGCCAGGAGTAAACACCATTTCTCCTGTATATCAAAAGTGGTATAAATGCCTAATTCGCTCTCTCTCTTTTTGTTTTAAATGACCAATTTTCACAGTAAGGAGTTGGTGTAATACTTCCAGTGGTAGGAAACAAGTTACAGGTTGAATACTTTATATCTGAAATGCTTGGGCCAGAAGTCTTTCTGACTTTAGATTTTTTTTTTTTTAATATTTGCATGTATAATGAGTTATCTTCAGTGGAACCCAAGTCTAAACACAAAATTTATTTGTTTCATGTATACCCTATACACACAGCCTGAAGGTGATTTTTTTTTTTTTTTTTTTTTGAGATGGAGTCTCGCTCTGTCTCCCAGGCTGGAATGCAGTGGCTGGATCTCAGCTCACTGCAAGCTCCGCCTCCCGGGTCCACGCCATTCTCCTGCCTCAGCCTCCCGAGTAGCTGGGACTACAGGCGCCTGCCACCTCACCCGGCTAGTTTTTTTTTTTTTTTTTGTATTTTTTAGTAGAGACGGGGTTTCACCGTGTTAGCCAGGATGGTCTCGATCTCCTGACCTCGTGATCCACCCGTCTCGGCCTCCCAAAGTGCTGGGATTACAGGCTTGAGCCACCGCGCCCGGCCATGATTTTATACAATATTTTAAGTGATTTGTGCATGAAACATAGTTTTGACTGCATTTTAACTGAGACTTTGTACATGAGGTCAGGTGTGGATTCTCCAGTTGTGGCATCATGTCAGTGCTCCAGTTTTGGAGCATTTCAGAGCATTTTGGTTTGCGTTATAAGAAGAACATAAATTTTTGTGAGGATTTTGGTTTTTCAGATTAGGAATGCTCAATCTGTATTTTAAAAATACTTCGTAAATAAAACTCTCTTGTTTTCAGAGCTGGTATAGTCATTATAAACTTGCAGTCTTTTCAGATCTTATCCATTTGGTTGATGTATCTAAGGAGCATGCTATTTTTAATCTTAGTTTTCAGAAATGATTATATCACTGAAAATTGATGGGAAAAGCCCATCCTTTTCCCCTTCTTTTCATCTTTTCAAATAAAGAATGATAGTAAGAGATTATCATTATATAGAGATACTATTTTATAAAGCACTTTGAATAATCTACCCTCTAATCTCTTAATAAGTCATCTTTGATTAAGGGAACAGGATTTTTATAGTGATTGGTAATCAGTAGGATTGATTTAATTAATAAAGGCAAGATTTATTGAAATTCTCTGAGTGTTGCAGGAATTAAGTTAAATGTGAAAAAACAGCCTGGAAGTTATGTCACTTGTAGCAGTCCACTTGGAATAACCAGTATGACTCATATTGATATTCCATCTGTTATGTCAAATCTTCTTTGTGTTACTGTATATTTCATATAACCCTATAGTGCTTCTGACACTGGCAGCTATATTTTCTTCCTATGACTTTGCATTCTAAGAAGAACATATAATATAAAGAGTGTTGCAGTCGTCTCTTATCGTCATCCACAATTAATTTGCTATCATAAAATGGTTTCATAATTTTGATCTACATTTGCCATTTGATTTCTGTGACCTCTCATATTTGTGTTTATACAATAAGGTTAAAAATAGCAATATTTATACCTATTTTTCTGTGTTGCTGGGACACTAGGTTTATAACTCTATGATGTAATTTATTTTGTGACAATCATTTGTTTAAATATTTGTTTCCCTTGCTAACTTCTCTGTTCCTCCTACAAAGAGATCAGATGTCATTAATCTTTGTGTCTCTAGTGCTTGACATGGTGTCTCAGAGTAATAGGAAACTTAGTGAATTATTTTGAACTGTTCCCCACTGTGTATATATGGCATTGTATTAGGCATGGTAGTCTCTATTTTGACAATGAAAGTGATAGTTCAGTTCAGTACTTTTTAATACTTTTTTCCTTCCTTCCTTCCTTCCTTCCTTCCTTCCTTCCTTCCTTCCTTCCTTCCTTCCTTCCTTCCTCCCTCCCTCCCTCCCTCCCTCCCTCCCTCCCTCCCTCCCTCCCTCCCTTCTTTCTTTCTTTCTTTTCTTTCTTTCTTTCATGTTTTTGAGATGGGGTCTCGCTCTGTTGCCAGGCTGGAGTGCAGTGGCCCGATCTCAGCTCACTGCAACCTCCGTCTTCCAGGTTCAAGCGATCCTTCTGCCTCAGCCTCCTGAGTAGCTGGGACTACAGGCGTGTACCACACCCAGCTATTTTTTGTGTGTGTGTGTGTGTGTGTGTGTGTTCTTTGTAGAGACAGGGTTTCACGATGTTGGCTAGTATGGTCTCGATCTCTTGACCTCATTATCCACCTGCCTTAGTCTCCCAAAGTGCTGGGATTATAGGCATGAGCCACTGCGCCCGATCCTTTCCTTATTTTTCTATAGAAATTTTGATGAGAGTCTACTAAAGTTCTTCTGGAATTTATTCACTTTGAAATGGTTCATGGTGTATATAGTTTCCTTGTTCTGATATTACATAATTGTTTCATATAGCAATCTATGAAGCCTGTTAGTATCATTGGAAATATTCCCATATGGAGATGCTAATTAGTTAACTGTACCTGTAAACTTGTGAGTGATGAAAATAATGGTTATTTTTATATCATTTCACATTTATATATAATTCTCTAAATATTGCTTATGCTTCAAAATTATGATAGAGCCTATAATTTAATACATTAACTAGAAAGCACTTATACTACTTATATTTTAATTTTTAAAAATCTTAAGTATTTTATTTTGTGTTTTAATTTCATTCTGAGAAAGTGGTTCTTAGGCTTCATCATATTGCTAAAAGGATCCACACTACAAAAATGTTTTAGAACCTTTTATTAAAAAGGTTGAAGCTTGCTGGTGTGATTTTACCTGTGATTTCACCTAACACATTGGAAGATGCCTCTTTCACTAGTAACTCTATTCACCTTGTCTGGCTAAGTCTTGGTGATTCACTTAATAAGAGATAGTCCCTATGCATAGAGTCTGTTTGCTGGTTAGTTGCAAATGCACAAATAGGGTCTTAAGGAAGGAAAACCCTTTGTGGAGTAAGGACAGCATGCTAGCAGATAAGTATTAGCCTGGTTTTGAGGTACTGGAGATAGTTCTTCAAAAAGAAATCAATTCCAAGCTGGGACCTAGAAGATATTTAATTAGAAAATAATGATTCAGTGCCTGGCACCATAAATATTATTTGAGTAAAAGAGGCAAGAAAAATATGGCACATTTGAAATAGGTTGTGAACCATAGTCTGTATAGTGGACTCATTAGTTTGTTGTGCACAGATATGTTTTTCAATGTGTCCGCATTTCTGCAACATTTTATAAATCCTTCATACCTGTTTAGATATCTGTATTCAGTGGAGGGTTTATAACTCAGCAGCCACTCATACAGTTGGTTTGCACAATGCTTTTGTGCAATTGGTTGCACAATTGGCAAAACATGCCAATTGCTGGTAAGCAATTACTTACAATTCATCTTAATTATTTACTTTCAGCTTTGAGTATTTTTGCTGTTCTGAATATTGACTGATTACTTGATTATGAGCAAAGATGCAGAAAATGCTCAATTCTCAATGATTTGGAAGTCTGGATTTTTTTCTTTCTTTTTTTAATTAGCAAGTGCTAGTCAGTAGCTACCCAGCTTCGTACAAAAAGTCATTGGGGTTAGCCATGGCTTCTAACCATTAATCAGCTTGTATCATTAGGTGACATTTTATTTTGCTTTGCTAGTTTCTGGTTCATATTTACTCTTCTAACCCTTTTGATTGGTATACATACATATACACACACACTCATAGAGGACATGTTTTAGTGAGGAAACTGCACTACTATTTGTAAATGCATAGATACCTCAGTAGCTGGGTTTTTTCCCTTAAATTATTATTTGTCTTATAGTTTAAAAAATGTTTTTGTGAGATAAAATGATGTGTTTTCTAGCACTCTTCATTTAAGTCCTCCCCACTAGTAAATCATAAATTTACTAATGTGATTCAGAAATGCAGCATTATAAAATGAGGTAGGAGCTGGGCACATTGCCTGTAGTCCCAGTGACCCAGGAGGCTAAGATGCGGGGACCAACACTCGAGGCCAGGAGTTTGAGACCAGCCTGGGCAACATACCAAGATCCTGTCTCTAAAAAAAAATTGTTTTAAATTAGCTGGGCACAGTGGCGCATGCCTGTAGTCCCAGCTACTTAATTGGGAGGCTGAGATGGAAGACTTGCTTGAACCAAGAAGTTAAGGCTGCAGTGAGCTCTGATCCCACCATTGCACTCTAGCCCGGGTTACAGAGTAAGAGCCTGCCTGGAAAAATAAAAAATAAAAAATTAAGTAAATTGAGGTGGTTCTCTGCACACTGGCTGAATTATGTTTGTTAGGTTCTGAACTTTTATTAATTGGCATTTTGTACAAAGACACGTAATTTCAATAGGCCTTAATGCAGTAGTAACGTTTTTAATTTAAATTGGCTTTTTCGAAAATATAACTAATAGATCCTCCAATGACATACTCCAGTCCTTCTTTACCCGTACATGTAAGCATATATGTTTTTAAATTTATATTAGGAAGTTTTAACCATCTAATAATTCTCTAATTTGGTTAAAGGCATTTTCATGGGGCATGTAATATGGCTAATAATAACAGTATTGCTTGTTAGAATACTTCTTACTAGTTTAGGGAAGTTTATGTACAACAAACAAAACATGCCAAAAAGTTGATTGCGTGATTTTTGTTTTTAAAGCTGATCTTACTCAAACCAGTTTACCTGTGTTTGTCACTGTTACACTTAAGAATATAAATAAATTCCTTTTAGTCTCCATCCATTCGTTCATTCATTCATTCATTCATTCATTCGTTCATTCATTCATTCATTCATTCATTTTTTGAGACAGAGTCTTGCTCTGTCGCCCAGGCTGGAGTGCAGTGGTGTGATCTCGGCTCACCACAATCTGCCTCCCAGGTTCAAGCGATTCTCCTGCCCCAGCCTCCCGAGTAGCTGGGATTACAGGTATGTGCCACTGCACCCAGCTAATTTTTGCATTATTTTTAGGAGAGATGGGGTTTTGCCATGTTGGCTAGGCTGGCCTTGAACTCCTGACCTCAGGTAATCCACCTGCCTCGGCCTCCCAAAGTGTTGGGATTACAGACCTGAGCCACTGCGCCCAGCCCTTTTAGTTTTTTTAAAAGAGAGACATATTTTTAGATGACAGTACTATAAACATGTCCTGGACAACAAAATCCAAGAACAAACCAGGCCCATAGCCACTTCCTGAGAAACATTAAAAATACTATAAAATGTACATGGTGGAATAACACTGCAAAATGAATTTAGGAGACCATGTAGGTTGGCGGACTGGGTGGCATACATTTCTGTCTTGTATGGGACCTATTCAGAAAAGACATGAAGTGATGCTATTAAATAGATCTGTTAAACTTCTAGTTCAGCAGCTGCATTCAGTTTATTTTTCAATTTTTAAATTCCCATTCTTATTTATTAGCTGTGACTTTGAGGCCAGAATTAAAACAAATATTTTAGTGGCAGCATTTATGATTTGTTTAGAAGTACCAGATTGATCCCCATGCTTAGATCTGGGCAGATTCAATATGGACAGTGTAAATTTGTTGCTCTCAGGGACAAAGTGAATAACATTTTCCAAGGAACTTTTAAAAAAATTTAACAAACTTTGTTTGTTTTTTATTTTTATTTTGTTGAGATGGAGCCTTGCTCTGTTGCCTAGGCTGGAGTGCAGAGGTACAATCTCAGCTCACTGCAACCTCCACCTCCCGGGTTCAAGTGATTTTCCTGCCTCAAGCTCCTGAGTAGCTGGGATTACAGGCACGTGCCACCACATCCTGCTAATTTTTTGTATTTTTAGTAGAGATGGCATTTCACCATGTTGCACAGGCTGGTCTCAAACTCCTGAGCTCAGGCAATCTGCCCACCTCGGCTTCCCAAAGTACTAGGATTACAGGCGTGAGCCACCACGCCCGGCTGGAATCTTCTTTGGCCTGGCTAACTCTTACACTGATTCCTATCTTAAGTGTCATCTAAGAAGTCTTCCCTGAGTCTACATAAAATGTCATGTTCCCCTTCCTCCTTCACCTTGTCACCTAATTGGGCAAGGTAGTTAATCTGCTTGTCACACTCAATGCCTCAGTTTCCTAATCAATAAAATGGGGGCTAGTAATGGTATCTAAAATAAATCTGGCCAGCTGCACTGGCTCACACCTTTAATCCCAATACTTTGGGAGGCCAAGGCAGGTGGATAGCATGAGCTCAGGAGTTAGAGACCAGCCTAGGTAACATGGTGAAACTCTGTCTCTACAAAAAATACAAAAATTAGCTAGGTGTAGTGGTGCATGCCTGTAGGTCTAGCTTCTTGGGAGGCTGAGGCAGGAGGATTGCTTAAGCCTGGGAGGCAGAAGTTGCATTGAGTTGAGATCACGCCACTGCGCTCCAGCCTGGGTGACAGAGCAAGACCCTGTCTAAAAAAAATAGAAAATAAAGGCCGGGCGCGGTGGCTCAAGCCTGTAATCCCAGCACTTTGGGAGGCCGAGACGGGTGGATCACGAGGTCAGGAGATCGAGACCATCCTGGCTAACACGGTGAAACCCCGTCTCTACTAAAAAAAAAATACAAAAAACTAGCCGGACGAGGTGGCGGGCGCCTGTAGTCCCAGCTACTCGGGAGGCTGAGGCAGGAGAATGGCGTGAACCTGGGAGGCGGAGCTTGCAGTGAGCTGAGATCCAGCCACTGCACTCCAGCCTGGGCGACAGAGAGAGACTCCGTCTCAAATAAAATAAAATAAAATAAAATAAAATAAAATAAAATAAAATAATATCTAACAAATAGAGTAACCTCAATAAATATTAGTTGTTTCTGTTTTCATTATTATCAATCACCTTCATCCTAGTTTGAAAATTATTTACATCCATCAGAGTATCTTTTCAATGTGTTCTCTGTTAGAGGTAAGCTTTTGTTAATACTTTGTCCCCAAGTATTAGCCCAGTAGCTTTCACATACTTGATACTGAGTAAATGTACATTGAATAATTATAATAATTCCATTGGATTGTTTCATAATTGTAATCATGGAAAAAATATAGCAGGGCAAAATTAAAACATCTATTCAATGTTGTTATTCATTTGTCGAATAAAATCAACTTATGTCTAAATTGTGGTTTGAATAAGAATTGTCTCCATCTCTGTATTGTGGGAGTGATCCATGATTGCAAATTATAATATCTGCAGATACATATCACAGGTAACTAAAACTGAAATATGTAATAGATATTAATTTAAAATACCTGGAGGTATTTTTACCTGGAAGCGGTGGCTCATCCCAATAATCCCAGCACTTTGGGAGGCCAAGGTGGGCGGATTACTTGAGGTCAGGAGTTCGAGACCAGCCTGACCAGCATGGCGAAACCTCATCTCTACTAAAAATAAAAAAATTAGCTGGGTGTAGTGGCACATGCCTGTAATCCCAGCTACTGGAGAGGCTAAGGCAGGAGAATCGCTTGAGCCAGGAGGCAGAGGTTGCCGAGATGGTGCCACTGTACTCCAGCTTGGAAAATAAAAAAAGGACCATATGGAAATGACATTTTTATGTAATCAGAACAATAGATTAGTATACTATTATATTTTTGGACAACAAAAAAGGAATATTCTTATTTATCAAACTGTCTATTACAAGCATAAGGAAGAAATCCTCAATTCTGTGCAATAAGCCTGACATAAACAGACTTGCCACCTTGAATTCAGTAAATAATTGATTTGCTTTCCAGAGGCATTACTTCTGCCAGCTGAGCAACTGAGAACTGTAAAATACAGCACATCTACATTTTAAATAATTACCCCTCCTTGGCAGGGAAAATGCTTTTCCATCCATTAATAAGAGGAAAATGAGTGTTGAATCTCTAGCGAAATAGAGTAAATACGTACCCCTTTAGATGCTTGGCTGCATCTTTAACAGATATGAAATTCTTCTGGTTACTTAAATAATATATATTAAAAGGTGATTGTGGTCTTTGGTAAATCGTTAAAGTAGTTTAGGTTTTTCTTTTTGGACATAAAAGTTGTCCCATTCATTCTAGCAAGTGGTTAGAGAAATACTGTATCTTGATTTGTTTTTAACATCTATGATGCATCACAGATCTACAGCATAACATAGCTTGAGATTTTTAATCTGACAGCTTCTGGTTTATCACTGTCAGACACCTATATTATTTCATTCACAATGCAAAGGCAACTTGAAGAATTTATTTCCTTTTTTCATTAGAAGAGGATATTTCCATAGTAGGTTTGTACTTACTCTCTTGTTTCATCATCTTGTAAAGTGGTGTCCTTTACTCGTGTAATGGATTTACTCCCTGAAGAATTAGTTCTGTTTGCTCTCTGTTCATTGTGGCACTGTAGTTGTGTAAGAGAGGGATCTTTGCAGGGGTGACTTACCACTAGGTATAGTAGGTACAGTGTCTAGGGACCACAGTACTTATAGAACCTCACTATAATCTTCTGATTTATTTTAAAAGCACAAAAAAAAAAACACATGGTTTTCAGTTAATAGAATAGAGTAAAAAAATATAACTTTAAATATTTTTTCATGGAGGAGAGGGCCCATGAAGACAAAAATGCCCATGAAGACCTAAAGTCCTAATGTAGCCCTGGGTTCCACCAGTAAGTGAAGAGCCTTGCCCGTTCTTCATCACCACTGCCACAGCACTACCACTTAATTCAGTAAAGGTGCTCAGTTAATAGTGAATGAACTCATGGGAGATGTGAATGCATACATTGGGATACTATGTAAAAAATGTGAAGTCGACATATATACCTGTAAAAATAGACCTGTCTACAACAGATATAAATACTTACAGTAATATAAACATAATATTTAATTTGCAAACGGTAAAGAAGGATCTATATAGTCAGGTACATACATGCAAAGCAGCTATTGATTTCAACTTTTCATTTATCAGTACACTCTTACTGGTTGTTAAACACTGAAGTACTTGAATACTTCTTGCCCTTCCCACTTGCCTCTGGGCCTCCCTCCGTGGTGGGGGGTGGTGGGCACTTTGTTTCACTATTCTTATTCAGATTGGCCTGTATCTTGCCATACGTTACATATTTTGAACATTGCTGTGAAAACAGCCTAAATATTTCTCAAAGATACATATTCATTTCAGAGAGATTTATTATATATAGTAAGGTGGGTACCTGTGGTCAGGAGCAGTGAGAAATGAAGAGTGGGTGCAGGAATGGAGGAGCAAAGAGAAAATGTAAAAACAGTAAGTGGCTGAGTGCAGTGACTCATGTCTGTAATCTCAGCACTTTGGGAGGCCGAGGCCAGCGGATCACTTGAGGTCAGGAGTTTGAGACCAGCCTGTCCAACATGGTGAAACCCTGTCTTTACTAAAAATACAAAAATCAGCCGGGTGTGGTGGCTTGTGCCCGTACCTGTAATCCCAGCTACTTGGGAGGCTGAGGCATGAGAGTCGTTTGAACCCAGGAGGTGGAGGAATGCAATGCAATGCAATGCAATGCAAAACAAATAGCAAGAGAAGGTTTATGTATGGACTTATTAACATAGACGAAATGAAAAATCTGATTAATTCTTCCATGCATATGAAGTCTAAAAAGGATATCTAGAAGGCTAAGAAAGTGGAGGTAGTGTTTATCAATTAGAATTGAGAATTAATAAATGTAGTGTTAATACAGTTTTAAGAGTACAACAATGTAAAATAATATTAAATACAATTATAGTTATTTAAATAATTTATACTATAATTATTGATATAATAATTAAAAATGAACTGATTTTATAATTTTCCCTTTGTTTCTTTGATTGTTTCTAAGAAGACATTGAATAAGTATGTAATGTGGTTGTGCACACAATACCTGCCTACCCAGTCATCTTTTTTGTGGATCAGCCATTGTTCTTACATATACTTGTTCTGTGACATAGTCACAGAGTCATGCTTTGATACTGTTCCTGTAGGTAATCAAACCTAATTTCCAGAGACACTTGGTCATTTGGTAATATTTTCAACATATGCTTATATACCCAAAATGTGTTAACTGATGTACAATTTGATACAGCACACTTGATAACTATCTTTGAAACTTTATCTTTCATCTAATCATTATCATTTGTTACTTAGTTACTTAGTTTCTGAACATTTGAGCCAGAACCCTGATTCACGTCTGTTATATTTTCATTTCAGTACTGTGATACATGGTTCTTTGAGCACCCTGTTAGCCAGGATGGTCTCGATCTCCTGACCTCATGATCTGTCCGCCTCAGCCTCCCAAAGTGCTGGGATTACAGGTGTGAGCCACTGCGCCCGGCCAAAATTTATATGGAATTTCAAAGGACCTAAAATAGCCAAATCAATCTTGAAAAAGATGAGTAAATTTTAGAGACTTAAACTACCTAAATTTCTAAATTAATCTAAGCTCACCAAGAAAGGATTTTTAGGGAGTAAGTATAGACATAGATGAGTGAATGGAATAATGTCCAGAAACAGTTATTTGATTTTTGACAAAAGTGGCAGGTAATTAAATAGGTGAAATATAGTTTTTTCAACAAATGGTGCTAGAACAACTGAGATATTTTTTGGTGGAAAAATAAATCTTTACTAACATCATGCATAAAATTAACTCTATATGGATAATAGGCTTAGCATAAACACTAAAACTATGAAACTTAAAAAAAAAATAAGGTTATATCCTTTAATCTTGGGATAGAAAAAGATTTCTTAAACACCCAAACCACAAAATTTTCATCAAAATCGGAAATCTCTTGGGAAAATGTTAGTAAAAAGCCATGCCACAGACTAGGAGAACATTTCTGATAGATGATAGACAGACAGACAGACAGACAGATAGATAGATAGGTAGGTATTGAAAACACACGATTTAAAATGAGGAAAATATTTTAAACAATCATGTCACAAAAGAAAATATTTAAAAGCCAGTAAGCACATGAAAAACTGATCAACATCACTGATCATCAAGGAATATTGGCAAATTAAAACTGTGAGAATACCAATTGAAGTTATTAAAAAGACTGACAGTATCAAATGTTGGTGAGGTTATGGAGCTTGTGGGAATGTAAAATTATACAGCCACGTTGGAAAATAGTTTGGCAGTTTCTTATGAATATTTAATATGTGACCCTGCAATTCCACTCCTAAATATTCACCCATGAAAAAGAAAAACATGTCCACATGGAGACTAGTATTTGAATGTTCATAGCAGTTTGAGTCACAATATTAAATGTCTTGAAGCAGGTCGGGTGCTGTGGCTCATGCCTATAATTCCATCACTTTGGGAGGCCGAGGTGGGTAGATCACTTGAGGCCAGGAGTTTGAGAGCAGCCTTGCTAACATGGTGAATCTCTGTCTCTACTAAAAATGAAAAACAAATTAGCCAGGTGTGGTGACAAACCCCTGTAATCCCAGCTACTCAGGAGGCTGAGGCAGGAGAATCACTTGAACCTGGAGGCAGAGGTTGCAGTGAGCCAAGATGGTGCCACTGCACTCTAGCCTGGGTGACAGAGCAAGACTCCATCTCAAAAAAAAAAACAAAAACAAAAACAAAAACAAAAAACCCACAAAAAACAAAAAAACTAGAAACAGCTACGGAATGGATATATAAATTGTGGTATGTGCTTAAAATGGAACACTAGTCAGCAATATAAATCAATGAATGACGTACTGTTACTTGCAGCAAATAGACAGAAAATATCGTGTGATTACATTTCATTAAATTCTAAAACAGGCAGTATTAATCCCGCATCATAGAAAGCTGATGAGTGGCTGCTTGGGGCCAGGTGGATGGGGAGAGGATGGTTTGCAAGTGAATACAAGGGAACTTTTTTTGAATGCTCTCTCTCTTGACTATGGTAGTAGTTACATAGGTATATGTATTTGTCAGATTCATCATACTGTACATCTAAAATGAATCTATTATATATAAATTGTATATTAATAAAGGTTAAAGTTTTAAAAAATATTCTGGTAATGGACAAATATTCTCAACTACCCCAAAAAATGAGAACACATGTACATAGGCATATACCACTTTCCTAAATATCTATTTGGTAAAGAAACCTGTTAAAAATAATGAACATTAGAATGCTTAATATGAAAACTCACTGGAAATGACCAGAGATGTCTTCATAAGCCTGAACATTTTACAATTCAAAGCGAAAGAAAATAATTAAATATTTGAATAATGATAAGACACTTTGAACTGCTAAAAACGCAGGAGGATGAATATAACAAGTTATATAATAAAGTGAGCTAGAAAATCAGTTGTTCACTTTATATAGGCTTTTCCACATGAAACAAATAAGGGCAATATCACTGATTTCTTCTAATTTATGTTGGTTATGGATATATGCAACTTTTGTAAGGGATCAGCTAAATCATCTGCTTTGTTTGGTAGTGTTTACTTCAGTGCGTTTAACAGAGTGTTATGTAGCAGATTTGATAAAGATATACTATAGTTTAGGCTACTAAAGTAGAAGAATACATTGATGAGTTTGATTATTAGTGTCTGTAAGTAGCTTTAAAAATATGCTGCTATAAGCTGCTTAAGAAATGTATGCTGCCCATATGGAGACTTTGGGACCATTGTTTTCCCGTATTCATGTCCAGCTTGAAAGTTTTATTAATCCGACTTTAATGAGCTATGATATTTTGGATTTGTGTAAGCTGAGGAGGTTAAAGCTTTCTCTCAGTGCTGGGATTCTGTTTCTTTGCTTTTGTGTTTACAAATTTGGCTGTTAACTTTTCTAAATAATTAGGTAATTTGTAATTTTGTATCTATACAGGTGTTAATTGAAAGGTATTACATGTACAAGCATTAATGCCAAAGTATAAAATTCTTTTATGAGTGATATAATCTGAATTCCTGTAAAGATTTCTATTTGATTCAGCATAATCATGTTTATGTGTCTTTTTGGAAAAGAGTGTGACTAGCTGGTAGTTTGTCTTCTAGTTCACATGTGTGTATATGATAAAGAACCATACAATTAGGTAGGTGTTATAAATAGGATATGGCAAAAAAGGCAAACCTACTCATGTTTCCAAGATTTTATAGCATATGCCTGGTGAAATTTTGCTACTCTTTAATTTTGCTTTTTGGGTTAACCAGCTGACGCCCAGTTGAAAAGACTTATGTTCGTGTGAGGCCACAAAAGCCTTAATGTTCAGTCTCTAGCTACCTCGGATTTTGGAGAACGCTGTGTACCATCAGCATCTTCAATCCCCACCCTCTAACGCTAATGCTCATCTATCAAACTTGAGGCTAAGAGTGAGGGAGAGGAAGCTTCCAGATAAACATACAGAAGTGCCTAAACAGCTCATCACTCTAGGCTTCCGCTTCCAGGCCCTATAATTAGAAGTCCTTCTTTTTCCTTGTATTCCCAGATGACGCAAATGCTTTTTGTGGCTTGGCACCTCATTTGGGGCGTGGGTTTAGTTTATGGCCAGGCCAGAGTCTGGTTTAGTCTTCTGATGCAGCATAAATAGTTCTCAAGCCACAGTCTACTCTGTACAAGTTTTTCCTTTTATGTATATGTGCATTTTAACTTGTTTTCTAGAGGGAAAAAAAAGCTTGCTATTTCCCTGGCAGAATGTGTGCAAAAGAGGAAATTGTAAATGAAAAGAAAGCATGTGATTATGTAGTCTTATACTAGCTATTTCTTTTTCTCCTTTCTGCTCTTTACATTTTTTATATTATTTTTAAAATTTTGTGAAAATAAACTTATTGGTGGACTGTAGAAGCCACATTTACATGGAGGAGTGGAATAAAAGTGTTTGAGATAGGATACACAGAAGATAACAGGCATAAGTTTTTAGTGGACATTTTCCTGAAAATTTGAATTTGTTTTACATAATCATAGCTAAACGGAGACGAATGCCAGTTTGAAAAGCTAGGAACATATGGGAAAGTGTTCATTTGTGATTTTCATTCACATGTAAAACAATAATAGTCTTGATTTGGCAAATGAGGACCTTTATTTGAATGCTCATTCTACATAAAGCGGTGTGATTTAAAATGAAATTTAATGAAGTTTATATAGTAGGTGAGGAATATATGTTACAAATGCAAACGCATCTTATTTCCTGTTAGAATGATGTTTCTATTGAATTGTTTGTCAAGTGCAGAAAATTTGTTACAGAGAGGTGGAATCAGAAGATAGTAGTGGATTTATGATCATTTAAACTTACTATAACTCACCAAAAAAGTAGGAGGAGTGAGGAGTGGCAAAACACTGTCTACCAATGGACAACAAAGCATTCCTGCCTAAACTTAGAAATTCATTGTTTGAGGCTGGGTGCGGTGGCTCATGCCAACACTTTGGGAGGCCGAGGTGGGTGGATTGCCTGAGCTCAGGAGTTTGAGACCAGTCTGGGCAACATGGTTGAAACCCCCTCTCTACTAAAATACAAAAAACTAGCCAGGCGTGGCAGCGGTGGCCTGTAATCCCAGCTACTCGGAAGGCTGCGGCAGAATTGCTTGAACCCGGGAGGCGGAGGTTGCCGTGAGCCGAGATTGTGCCACTGCACTCCAGCCTGGGTAACAGAGCAAGACTCCATCTCCAAACCAAACAAAACAAAACAAATTTATTGTTTGAATAACAATAAGTAAAGAATATAAGCTATGTAAATAACCTCATGATCATAGCTAGATATATAATGAGAGGTAAGGTTATATATATAGTTATAGGTTTAATAATTTATTAAATTATTTATAATAAATGGCACCTTTCATTTTCTAAAATATATTCTCTTGGAAATAGGCAGGACAGTGGCATCTAGTAGGATATTTTAATATAGTGACGAGAGCTGTACCTTATATTTGCCAAAGAAATAGCAAACTCAAATATACTTCATCTTTTCACTGAAATGACTACCTTGTCTTCCCACAGATGCTTAATATTCTTTCATGCCTTTTGGTTCAACAAAACATTAGTTTAAATGCTTATACTAATGTGATTCTACTTCTCGGAATAGCAAGGTAAATGTACAAACCATCCTTTCCATAGAAAACAATTATGAAACCTGGACAAAATACAACCGAGCAGGCACATAAAGTTAGATATGTGTATTATAATCTGTGGAACAACCAGTAAAATTTTAATATAAAGAGATATAGCTCAAAAGCCCATAGATAAATTATTTATTTTTAACATTCAACACTAAATATTGTTAAAAATAAGTAGTCTCAAAACAGCAAGAAAACATGAGAAGAGTAATAAACAAAACTGAATAAAATGTTGAAATTAGCATGTCATGAAAATTGAATATTACAGTAGTCCCAAAACAGCAAGAAAACATGAAAAAAGAAATAAAAAACAGAAACAAGACAAGCAGAAATAATAATAAATTGGTAGCCCTAAATCCAGCCCTACCAGTAAGTACTAAATATGAATAAACTACAAACACCAATTAAAAGGCAGTGATTTGATTGAAAGAGAGTGAGCAAGTCTGAGAGCACCCAACTGTTATCTAAAAGAAGCCTAGATTGATAGATATAGAGTAGAAGAATGGAAAATATATACCGTGCAAGTACCAATCAAAACAAAGTTGGAGTGGTGAAATTAATATTGGAAAAAAGTAGACTTCATAGCAAGGAAAATAACCAGGGTTAAATCATGTTAAAAGGGTTAATTGACCAAGACATCATACAATCCTAAATGTGCATGAACCTTGCTCTAAAATTTAGGAAGCTGATATAACTTAGGAAAACTACTTATGTCCACAATTATACTTGGAGGCTATAACTCCTACTCAGTAATGGAACAGAAAGCAGTCAGTAAGGAAATTGAAGATGCAAACATCACTACCAATTCTATACCTTTCTAGAATATATTCTAGGTGTTCAAGTGTATATGGAACAAGGATCACATTTTGAACCATAAAACAAACTTTAACAAATGTAAAAGAAGTAACTTCTTGTCATAATGAAATTATACTGGCAATAATATCTGAAGGATATCTGGAAAATATCCAAATATTTGGTAACAAAACAATATACCTTTAAATAACCCACGAGCAAAAGAGGAAGCAACTAGGAAACATTTAAAACTGAATGTAAATGAAATTGCAGCATATCAAAATCTGTTACATTTAGCTAAGTAGGCTTAGAGGGACATTTATACCTGTATGTGCTTACTCCAGAAAAGAAGAAAGTTCCTGAAACAATAATCTAAGCTGCTCCCGTAAGAAACTCAAAAAAAGGAAGAGCAAATGAACCCAAAACAAGGAGAATAAAGGAAATAATAAATATAGTAACAGAAATCAGTGAAATTGAAAAGAGAAAAACAGAAAGTTATGAAACCAAATAGGTTAACCTTAAAAAGACCTTCCCAGACTGGTGAAGAAAAAAACAGAGAAGACACAAATTACCAATATCGTGAATGAAAAAGGGAATATCATTAATGTCTCTACAGATATTAAAAAGGATGCATTCCTTGAATTACAGAAAGTAATTCGTCAAAGAAGAAATTTTAAATTAAAAAAATTAACAAAATATTTAATGGTAGTTAAAAATCTTCGAAAATAGGCCCAAATATTTTTACTTGAAAATTCCATTGAACATTTAATGAAGAAATAATAGCAATCCTGCATTTTTTTTTTCTAGAAAACAACAGAGTAGGGAGCATTCCCATATGATTCTTTGAGGCCTCGATTGTCCTAAATAGCAAAATCAGCCAAACACACTGTTAGAAAAGAAAACTACAAACCAGTATTTCTCAGGGACACAGATATGAAAATATTCAAGAAAATACTAGAAAATTGAATCTAGCTGCTTATAATAAAGCATTGTGACCAAATGAGACTTATCCCAAGAATGTAAGACATGTTCAACATTTGATAATCAATTATTGTTAGAATTCACTATATTAATAGATTTAAAAAGAGAAGCCACATAACCATTTCAATAGATGCAGGAAAGCACTTGAAAAATTCGATTTTCTTTCATTATAAAAACTCTCAGCATATTTCACAAAGGGCTTTTACAAAAAACCTATACTTAATGTCATACTTAAAGATTGAATGCTTTCCTCCTATAACACAGAAATCTCTCCTCACTATTTCTGCTTGCCTCCGCAAATGCAGTAAGTCAAGAAAATTGAAGAAAAGGCATGTAGATCAGAAAGGAAGAAATGAAACTGTGCCCGTTCCGAAACTACATAATTGTCATCAAAGAAAATTCACATACCGTATAAACCCCTAGAACTTGCAGGAAACATATGTTGTCAAGATAAAAAATCATCAATTTTATCTCTGTGTACTAGCAAGCAAAAATTGATCATTGAAATTTTAAAAATAATACCATTTATAATAACTCTAAAAGATAATATTTTCAGAATCTGAGTGTCAAACAAAAAGAAAAATAAGTCAAAATAAATCTAAATCAAAAACAAAAAGAAAAGTCAAAATAGATCTAAATCAAGAAATATGCTGTGTTAATAGATGAGAAGATACAATATTAGAATATCAGTTGTCCCCAAATTATTACACTCAATACAGTTCCCTCAAAATCCTAAACAAGAATGACTAAAATAATGTTGAAAAAGGCAGGAAAAGGCTCATTTTACCTGATTTCGAGATTTTCTGTGAAGTTTCAGTAACCAAGAGTGTGGTATTAGTGAATGTATAGACACAGAAATTGAATTAATAGAACTTCAAAAAATAGGCCTTGGCCTGGCATGGTAGTTCACACCTGTATTCCCAGCACTTTGGGAGGCTGAGGTGGTGGATCTCTTGAGACCAGGAATTTGAGACCAGCCTGGCCAACATGGCAAAACTCCGTCTCTACTAAAAATACAAAAATAGCCAGGCATGGTGGCGCACACCTGTAGCCCCAGCTACTTGGGAGGCTGAGGCAGGAGAATCAGTTGAACCCAGGAAGTGGAAGTTGCAGTGAGCCGAGAATGCATTACTGCACTCCAGGCTGAGTGACAGAGTGAGACTGTCTCAAAAAAAAAAAAAAAAAAAAAAAATGTCAGGTATGGTGGCTCATGCCTGTAATCCCAGCACTTTGGGAGGCTGAGTCCAGTGGATCACGAGGTCAGGAGATCGAGACCATCCTGGCTAACACGGTGAAACCCCGTCTCCACCAAAAATACAAAAAATTAGCTGGGCGTGGTGGCGGGCGCCTGTAGTCCCAGCTACTTGGGAGACTGAGGCAGGAGAGTGGCGTGAACCTGGGAGGCGGAGCTTGCAGTGAGCCGAGATTACGCCACTGCACTCCAGCCTAGGCGACAGAGCGAGACTCTGTCTCAAAAAAAAATAGGCCTACACAAATATAGCCAACTGATCCTTGGCAAGTTGACAGTGTTACTTCAATGGAAAAGGGACAGTGTCTTCAAGAAGTCTTTCTGGAACAATTGAACATCTTCTGCAAAAAAGTTAACCTTGTCCATGTTTTGTATAGGATCCTCGCCATGTAACTTGTTGTATAAGGTCCTCACACCTTATACAAATATTAAAATGATGACAGGCCTAAATGTCAAACATAAAGTTATGAAACTTTTGCGAGGAAACAGAAGATCTTTCTGACCTTGGGTTAGGCAAAGAATTCCTAGCTATGACATCTCATCAAAATTAAGAACTTTCCCTGTAATAGGCTCTATTGGCATTTTCAATAAATATGGTGAATTAAGTACAGGAAGTAGTAGTTGGATCAGTAGACAAATTGGAGCGTAGAATTAAAGTTTGAAGAAATTGCAAAAGAGAGAGTTCCATGGGGGTATGCCATTTTCACATTCTTTGTTTTAAAAAATAATTGTGGCTGGGCATGGTGGCTCATGCCTGTAATCTCAGAGCTTTGGGAGGCCACAACGGAAGGATTGCTTGAGGCCCAGAGTTCGAGACCAGCCTGGGCAACATGGTGAGACCCTGTCTCTACAAAAATAAAAGAAAATTAGCCAGGCATGGTGGCATGTGCTTGTAGTCCCAGCTACTTGGGAGGCTGAGGCAGGAGGATCACTTGAGCCCAGGAATTTGCAGCTGCAGTGAGCTGTGATCAGGAACCTGCATCCCAGCCTGGGCAACAGAGTGAGATTCTGCCTCAGGAAAAAAATAAAATACAGTTATGAATTCTGTAAATCCAGGAATATCAAACTTCTCTCTGCTAGTTTTACAGGAATACCGTAATACTTGCACATGTAGTGTTTGTACCTTGCTGATATACTGATGTGGCATTAAGCTTGGTATTCTCATGGAAAATATATTTTGTTTTAATTTTTTCTTTTGTAAAGTTTCTTATAGCCTTGGTAATTTTTTTCCCTTTGGTAATATTTTAAATAGTATGAGTAGCTTTTTAGAATATTTCATCCACGTACATAATCATTTTTATTTTTACCCTTTGTTTTTTGTCTTCCAGGAATGCTTCTAGTCACAACAGACACCCTTGGCCATGACTTTCATGTCTTCCAAATTCTGACTCATCCTTGGTCCTCATCACAATGTGCTGTCCACCATCTGTATACTCTTCACAGGGGAGAAACTGAAGCCAAAGTAAGCTGTATAATTTTTCAGAAGGCGATTTCTTGGTGTGATATGACATCTACTCTAGCTGGTCATTTATATCACATTGCAGCTTAATGTTGATGTTTGTGAGAAAATATTGCTGTCTATGATAGCATGGGTTTGATAATTAGGGAAAAATTCCATTTCGACCCAGTAAATACATAAGCACTAGATGAATATTTTTTTGTTTAAAAATTCAACGAATTTTGATAAAACAGTAGTGCTGTTTATCCTGCTCTTCCCAACCTGAGACCATTTCTTGCCCCAGAGAAAACTCCTGTCATTCATTTACTGTCTCTCCAGACCTTTTACCAGGCATTTGAATTCTGTGTACATAAATATGTGCATACATACACACACATACATGTAAACATGGACATACTCATCTATACAAAAATAGTTTACTGATGAATATGGATGTATGGATACCGTGGAGGCTAGTGAGAACCGGTGATGCACATCCCTCCTTGGCACGGTGTTTAGGGATATTATATTGATTGCGTGAAATCACCCATGTTGGGACTATTTGATCGTGAAAATTTGCAAACACTACAAATCAGGGCTATTTTTTTCCTCAGAGAGCTAGATTTTTTTTTTTTTTGAGACGGCGTCTCGCTCTGTCGCCCAGGCTGGAGTACAGTGGCCTGATCTCAGCTCATCGCAAGCTCCGCCTTCCGGGTTTAGGCCATTCTTCTGCCTCAGCCTCCCGAGTAGCTGGGACTACAGGCGCCCGCCACCTCGCCCGGCTAATTTTTTGTATTTTTTTAGTAGAGACAGGGTTTCACCGTGTTAGCCAGGATGGTCTCGATCTCCTGACCTCGTGATCCGCCCGTCTCGGCCTCCCAAAGTACTGGGATTACAGGCTTGAGCCACCGCGCCCGGCCCGAGAGCTAGATTTTAAACATTTACCAGCCGATAATCATGTGCACGTGCATGGGTACGCATATGTTCATATGCATCATTTGCTGAGCACTTGTATCAGGCACCATGCTAAGTGCTTCACATATATTCAATATTCTTTTTTAATTTTTAATTTTTATTTATTTTTATTTTTATTTCTTGAGTTGGAGTCTTGCTCTGTTGCTCAGGGTGCATTGCAGTGATGCCACGATCTTCGCCTCCCTTCAACCTCCGCCTCCCAGGTTCAAGAAATTTTCCTACCTCAGCCTCCCGACTAGCTAGGATTACAGGCACCTGCCACTACCCCTGGCTAATTTCTGTGTTTTTAGTAGAGACAGTGTTTCACCGTATTGGCCAGGATGATCTCTTGACCAGGCTGGTCTCAAACTCCTGACCTCGTGATCTGCCCGCCTCGGCCTCCCAAAGTGCTAGGATTATAGGCATGAGCCACTGTGCCCGGCCCACATATATTTAATATTCTTAATATCACATGGTAGATACTGTATGTTGTCTTAATAGCTTAAAATCTCAAATACCTTTTGCTTCATACCTTATATGCACTTGCCAGTATAACACTGTATATATGTTATTCTACAGGATAGCCATTTGGCCCTACTCTATTTATTGACTAGCCTATCATTTTCCAGCTGTCTAAAGTGATATTTCTCTTGAATTCCCACCAAAATAAATGACTATAATGGATTGAAATGTCTTAAATTTAGAGAACTTAAACACTAATAGTTTATAAGAATATGTTTGAAAAAGCATTAGGCATTACTCTAGGTTGCTTGTTTACTAAGTCACTCTGAAAACTGATAGACCAAAAATATACAGTGTTTACCCCACTTTTCTTGTATCAATTTAATAAGACAAGTAGTTGATGAGGGAAAGTTTTTCCGTTGAAATATTCTTTTTCCTTTTTTTTCCTCAAGATGGAGTCTTGCTCTGTTGCCCAGACTGGAGTGCAGTGGCACGATCTCGGCTCACTGCAACCTTCACCTCCTGGGTTCAAGCAGTTCTCCTACCTCAGCATCCCAAGTAGCTGGGATTACAGGCATGTGTCACCATGCCCAGCTAATTTTTGTATTTTTAGCAGAGAAGGGGTTTCACCATGTTGGCCAGACTGGTCTTGAACTCCTGACCTCGTGATCCACCCGCCTTGGCCTCCCAAAGTGCTGGGATTACAGGTGTGAGCCACTGTGCCCAGCCTCACTGAAATATTCTAATGTAAAACGAGCTTAAGTAAAATTTAAAAAAATTTTTTTAAAGTTTCTTATACAATTATTATTATGATTATTATATTATTTTGAGGACAGGGTCTTGCTGTGTTGTCCAGGCTGGAGTCCAGTGGCAGGATCATAGCTGAGTACAGCCTTTACCTCCTGGGCTCAAGTGATCCTCCTGTCTCAGCCTCCCAAGTAGCTGAGACTACAGGTACATGCCATCACATCTGGCAATTTTTTCAATTTGTTCTCTCTTTTTGTAGAGATGACACTGTGTTGTCTCACTGTGTTGCCCAGGCCAGTCTCAACCTCCTAAGCTCAAGTGATCCTCCTGCCTTAGCCTCCCAAAATGCTGGAATTGCAGGTGTGAGTCACCATCCTGGCCTATTCTTAATTTTTGTGGGTACATAATAGTTGTACAAATTTATGGGGTACTTGTGATATTTTGATACAGGCATACAATATGTAATGATCTCGTCTGACTAATTGGGATATCCATCACCTCAAACATTTATTGTTTCTTTGTGTTGGGAACATTCTAAATCCACTCTTCTAATTATTTTGAAATATATAATAAATTATTGTAAACTGTAGTTACTTTTGTACCAAACTAACAAATCAGCTTCTAGATATAGTTAGCACTTTGGAGAAAATACAGAAATAGAGGGATAAGGTAAACAACACAATGAAAATGCAACTAGCCAACTCTAAAATATGGGAAGTTCTATGTTACAAATATGATTTGATTTCTTTAACAAATAATTTAACGGGAAAATAAAAGTGATGTGTGGTGCGGGAAAGGTGAACTGTTAAAATTTAAAGGAGACTTTGGAGAGTATCATCTAAGCACAAAGCGTAGACCTTATTTAAATCCTCTTTCACACAAACCAAATATAGAAAGATATTTTTCAGAGAAGTGGTGAGCTTTTTACATTTGACTTACTAGATATTGTTTATTATTAGATATTATGTAGATAATATTATTAGATATTCAAGAATTTAAAGTCTTTATTTTTTAGTGATGCAAAAGTATTTACAGATGTCTGGAATTTGCTTTGAAATGATCTAGCAGTAGGGGAGGGGAGGGTTGGTTAGATAATAGGACAAATAAGTGACAGTAGAAAATAGAGGGATGGTTATGTTGATTATAAGAGACTTAAAATACACATTGAGTAAATGCATTGTGAAAATTTTGTTTGGACCCTGATCTAAATAAAGTATAAAGAGACATTTTTTGAGACAGTTGGAGAAAATTGACCATGAACGAGGTTTTTTTTTTTTTTTTTTTTTTGAGACAGAGCCTCACTCTGTTGCCCAGACTGGAGTGCAGTGGTGTGATCTCGGCTCACTGCAACCTCCACCTCCCGGGTTCAAGCAATTCTCCTGCCTCAGCCTCCCAAGTAGCTGGGATTACAGGCATGCGCCAACAGGCCCGGCTAATTTTTGTATTTTTAGTAGAGACGGGGTTTCACCATGTTGGTCAGGCAGGTCCTGAACTCCTGACCTGTTGATCCACCCACCTCAGCCTCCCAGAGTGCTGGGATTACAGGCGTGAGCCACCGCACCCGGCCCAAACGAGGTATTATATGACATTTATCAAGTATAACTAGTTTGCTGTGTATGTAATTGTGTATCTGTTTTGTAGAGACAGAGTCTCACCGTGTTGCCCAGGCTGGTCTTGAACTCTTGGGTTCCCATCTCGGTCTTCCAAAGTGTTGGCATAAGCCACTGCATATTGCCTTGTAACTAATTTTTTTAAAGTCACTATTTATTAGGCATATATTCTGAATTATTTACAGGTGAACAGATGTGATATCTCTAATGTGCTTTAAAATATTCTAGCAAAACAAACAAAGAGATAGAGTCAACAGATTTGCAGTATTAATTATTGAAGTTGAATGATGTCCACGTAGGTGGGTCATGTTAACATTCTCTATACTTTTGTGTATGTTTGGAAATTTCTCTAATAGGAAGCAAAAACAACACCCTTCACCAACTTTTTTACTTACTTTAGCTTTATGACTTGATTTATTGTTCATTTTCAAAAGCTTTCCCAGCTGTTGTGTTTTAGAGTGACCTTACTGTGTTACATAGTGAATCCTGTGGAGATTTTTATTTAAACTGCATTGAAATTACATTTTAATACAATTAGAACTGACATCTTTATGTTGTGGAAGTTTTGCAGCTAGGAATTGTAACATTTTAAAGTTTGTCATTCCTGTGGTATTGCAAACCTATTGATAATTTTGTATTGAATTTGTGTCTGCCTGCTTTGCTAGATTCTCTTGTAAGATCAAGTAGTTTTTCAGTAAATTTTCTTGGAATTTCTAAGTGGAATACATTTTCTGAAAATTAACATCTTTTTAAAATTTTTCTCTTATATTGGCTAAGAATTCTAAAATATGCAACTATATTAGTGATAGCTATGTTCTTTGCTTTTTGAATAATATCTTTTATTTTGTTTGACTTCATTGTTTTGCTTTATTTCTTGCATTTTTTTCATGATATAAGTAATGCATAATAACATTTTGGAGGTAAATTTTAGACAATCTTGAAATACATGGAACAAAAGCATCAAAGTTACCTGACCCATTAACCTCGGCACCCAGAGCTGCTTTGCTTGTCGGTCTGTTGTGCCTTCTTAAGATCCCCATAATATTTATGTAGATGAAATTGTTCTTAACAGTGCAGTGGTATTATATCTTTTTCAGTTATTACCCTAGCACTAGAGATCTGCGGATTTAAAAATATGATTTTACTTAACTTTTCTAAGTTGAGTTCTAGCATTTAAAGATCAATAGTTCTTAAAAGCTATGTATGTTTATTTCTAATTAATATCTAAAGGAAAATCCAACTTACTGATTGATAGGGTCTTGGCATTTTCTTTTCTTTTCTTTTTTTTGACACAGAGTCTCACTCTGTCACCCAGGCTGGAGTGTAGTGGCGCGATCTTGGCTCACTGCAGCTTCTGTCCCCCGGGTTCAAGCAATTCTCCTGCCTCAGCACCCCCTAGTAGCTGGGACTATAGGCACCCGCCACCACACCTGGCTAATTTTTGTATTTTTAGTAGAGACAAGGTTTCACCATGTTGGCCAGGCTGGTCTTGAACTCCTGACCTCAGGTGGTTCACCCGCCTCGGCCTCCCAAAGTGCTGGTATTATAGACGTGAGCCACCGCACCTGGCCAGGTCTTGGCATTTTCATAGTCCAAGTTCTATTTGAATTAATTCATCAGCTTTAATTAAAATGTTAAAATCTTGAATTTGTATCCCTTATTTATATTTTTCCTGCTTTTTGTGTTCTTGTTACTACAGTTTAGAAAAGACTAAAGACAGGAAATGGGTTTGCACATTTTTCTTTATCTCTGTTATTTTACTCTCAGGCTAAACTGGGAAGTCTTATCTCTTTAATTTTTTAAAAATTATTTTTAAACTTTTTGTTTTTTTCTTTTGAGACAGAGTCTTGCTCTGTTGTCCAGGCTGGAGTGCAGTGTCTAGATCTCAACTCACTGAAACCGCTGCCTCCTGGGTTCAGGTGATTCTCCTGTCATAGCCTCCCGAGTAGCTGGGATTACAGGTGCCCAATAGCATGCCCAGTTAATTTTTTGTGTTTTTAGTAGAGATGGGGTTCCACTATGTTGGTGAGCTGGTCTCAAACTCCTGATCTCGGGTGATCCACCTGCCTTGGCCTCCCAAAGTGCTGGGATTACAGGCATGAGCCACCGTTCCTGGCCTAAACTTTTATTTTAAATTCAAGGGTACATTTGCAGGTTTATGTAGGTATATTCGTGTCATGGGGGTTTGTTGTACAGATTATTTTGCCATTCAGGTATTAGCCTAGTACCCAATAGTTATTTTTTTCTGATCCTCTCCCTCCGCCCATCCTCCACCCTCGAGCAGGCCCCAGTGTCTGTTGTTCCCTCTATGTATCCATGTGTTCTCATCGTTTAGCTTCCACTTATAAGTGAGAACATGCAGTATTTGGTTTTCTGTTCCTGTATTAGTTTGCTAAGGATAATGGTCTTCAGCTCCATCCATGTTCTTGCAAAAGACATGATCTCATTCTTTTTTGTGACTACATATTATTCCATGGTGTCTATGTACCACATTTTCTTTATCCAGTCTGGCATTGATAGGCATTTAGGTAGATTCCATGTCTTTGCTATTAGGAATAGTACTGCAGTGAACATACGCATGCATGTATCTTTATGGTAGAATGATTGATATCCCCTTGTGTATATACCCAGGAATGGGATTGTGCTGGGTTGAATGGCGGTACTGTTTTTAGCTCTTTGAGGAATACACACACTGCATTCCCCAGTGATGGAACTAACTTACACTCTAACAGTGTATAAGCGTTCCCTTTTCTTTCTTTTTTTTTTTGAAATGGAGTCTCGCTCTGTCGCCCAGGCTGGAGTGCGGTGGCGCAACCTTGCCTCACTGCAAACTCTGCCTCCTGGGTTCACGCCATTCTCCTGCCTCAGCCTCCCAAGTAGCTGGGGCTACAGGTGCCTGCCACCATGTCCAGCTAATTTTTTTGTATTTTTAGTAGAGATGGGGTTTCACCGTGTTAGCTAGGATGGTCTCCATCTCCTGACCCCGTGATCCGCCCGCCCCGGCCTCCCAAAGTGCTGGGATTACAAGTGTGAGAAGCGTTCCCTTTTCTCCACAACCTCACCAGCATCTGTTATTTTTTGACTTTTTAAAAATAGCCATTCTGGCTGGTGTGAGATGGTTTATCCTGGTTTTGATTTACGTTTCTCTAGTAACAGTCTTTTGAAAAGTGTCTGTTCATGTCCTTTGCCCACTATATAATGGTTTTTTTTTTCCTTGTAAATTTGTTTCAGGTTCTTATAGATGCTGGATATTAGACTTTTGTCAGATGCATAGTTTGCAGATATTTTCTCCCATTCTATAAATTGTCTGTTTACTATGTTGATGGTTTGTTTTGCTGTGCAGAAGCTCTTTAGTTTAATTGGAGCCGATTTGTCAATTTTTGCTTTTGTTGTGATTGCTTTTGGTGTCTTTGTCATGAAATCTTTGCCAGTTCCTGTGTCCAGAATGGTATTGCCTAGGTTGTCTTCTGGAATTTTTATAGTTTTGAGTTTTATATTTGAGTCTTTAATTCATCTTGAGTAGATTTTTTTTTTTTTTTTTTTTTTTGAGACAAAGTCTCGCTCTTGTCACCCAGGCTGGAGTGCAATGACGCCATCTGGGCTCACTGCAACCTCCGCCTCCCCAGTTCAGGTGATTCTCCTGCCTCAGCCTCCTGAGTAGCTGGGCTTAGGGCTACCTGCCACCACGTCCAGCTAATTTTTGTATTTTTAGTAGAGATGGGGTTTCACTATGTTGGCTAGGCTCGTCTCGAATTCCTGACCTTAGGCAATCCACCTGCCTCGGCCTCCCAAAGTGCTGGGATTACAGGCATGAGCCACCAGAGTTGATTTTTTATATGATGTAAGGAAGGGGGTTCAGTTTCAACCTTCTGCATATGGCTAGCCAGTTATCCCAGAACCATTTATTGAATAGGGAGTCCTTTCCCCATTGCTTGTTTTTGTCAATTTTGTTGAAGATCAGATGGTTGTAGGTATGTGGCCTTATTTCTGGGCCCTCTAGTTTGTTCCATTGGTCTGTGTGTCTGTTTTTGTATCAGTACCATGCTGTTTTGCTTATCACAGTCCTGTAGTATAGTTTGAAGTCGGGTAACATGATGCCTCCAGCTTGTTCTTTTTGCTTAGGATTACCTTGGCTATTTGGGCTCTTTTTTGGTTTTATATGAATTTTAGAATAGTTTGGAAATCTTATCATTTTAGAAAATTGTGGTGAAATGCAAAAAAAAAAAAAAAAAAATCCATCATTATCATTTTAAAGCATACAGTTCAATGGTACTAATTCACACTGTTATGCATCCATCACCATCATCTAGGTAATCTTAGCCTTTAGCATTGAATGACTTTTCTAAGCTATCACCGTTTAACATTTTACCCATACCAGTTAGTTCCTTGATTAGAGAAAAACTAGCAAATGGAATTTTAGTCATTAACACAGTATCTTTTCATTTCTTCTAATGTTCCCATCAGGCAAATTATTATTATTTATATAATAAAACATTATTTATCTAATGTTCCCATCAGGCAAATTTATTTCAGGCAAATAAATTATTATTATTTATGAAATTTTAATTCATTCATGAATAAATATAGGAATAGTTAACATCTCATACATCTAATACCCAATTTCTTTCTCCTAGATTAAATACTTAAAATATTTTTACCTTCTTGAGGGTAAGGATTATTATATCTGCTTTATTCTTCACCAAAAATTCCTACAATGCATACTTTTGAAGTTCCTACTGAGTTTAATGAAATTGATTCTTCTTAAGATTTCATTTTAGAAGTATATTCATTGGATCATGATTTGTATTTTTCATTCATGCAATATTCATGTTAAAAATTACCTTATTTCTTCTCCTACTTTTCTAGGTGGAGTCAATTCTTTTCTTCCTTGTGTTACTCATTTTATGCCCCATTATAGTACTTGTTATTTTGTATTTTGACTGGTTGTCTACTTGTCTGTCTCCACTAATACTGGGGTTTCTTTTAAAAATAAATTGTACCTGATTTATTTTTATATGCACTGGCCTTCCACCAAGGCAGATACATTTTTTCCTTGGATCATTTGAAAGTAGATTGCCAGCATGACATGATGCCCTGTTACCCTCAATGCTTGAATGTGTATTTTCTACAAATGAGAACATTCTTCTATATAACCATAAAAAAGTCAAATCAATAAATTTTCACCATCTAATTTTGAAACTCCGTTTTAGTTTCATTGATTGTCCCAGTAACTAGCAGAAGGATCTAGTTAGGGGAAACTATACTTTTTTGTTTTTGTTTTTTGAGATGGAGTCTTGCTCTGTCACCAGGCTGCAGTGCAGTGGTGAGATCTCGGCTCACTGCAACCTCCCAACCGCCTGGTTCAAGCGATTCTCCTGCCTCAGCCTCCCAAGTAGCTGGGATTACAGGCAGATGCCACCACGCCCAGCTAATTTTGTTTTGTGATTTTAGTAGAGACGGGGTTTCACCATGTTGGCCAGGATGGTCTGGATCTCCTGACCTCGTGATCCACCCTCCTCGGCCTCCCAGAGTGCCAGGATTATAGGCGTGAGCCACTGCGCCCGGCTGGAAACTGAATTTTTATATCTCTTTAATCTTCATTCTGGAACAGGTCATTATTATTTCTTTGCCATTTATGCTCTCAGCACATTTAAATATTACAAGTCATTTATTTTTTGTCAAAAATGCCTCAATTTTTTATCTGATGTTTCGTTATGGTTAGATTTAGCTTACTCATCTTTGACAAGAATGTCACAGAGCAGGTGCTGGTTCTAATTGCATCCTATCAGGAGGTACATGATTTTGAGTTGTTATTGATGATGATCAGTTTAATCACATGACTGAGATGGTGTCTGCTGGTCTTCCTCACTATGCAGTTACTCTTTTGTACTTACAAAAATTTATAGGTTTTTGGGGCAGTAATTTAAAACTATGTAAATATGCCATTCTGCATTGAACTTTCAATTCATTCCTTTATTTACCTATCATTTTGGTCTCATAGATTCCTATTTTATTCAATGGATTATATTTGCTCAATAATTACTTATTAGAGTGCACAAAATGTCCCACATTTGGCTAGTGGGAGCCCAATAACTTGGTGTCTGTGTCCTTTTGACATATCTTCATCACTCTTTGAGCTTGTCCTTACTTTCTGGCACAACTAACTTGCTTACCCTTAAGTTTAGTTATCATTCGTTTTTGTCTCTTTGATATGGAAGTTTTAAATTTGATGAGCATTTTACCTAGAGTTAATATTTCAGTGTGCTGCTGGGCACATTTTATTTCTTACCTGTTTTTCAAACCCCGTCCCATCTGTTCTAGTCACTGGAGATGCTCTATCTCATCTCTGACCTTTTAGAATTTGGATATTTTAAGCACTTAACATCTATTTTTGATACCTCTTTGTATTAAAGTTATTTGCCATTTAATTTATCTGTAAGTTCAATATGGAAATGAAATTTTGCTTAAGCTTTTTGGCATCTCTCATGCATAGAATGGAGCCTAGCATATTGTAGTGCAAATGTTTGCTAATGCCAGTGATGTTCCTACTTAACAGGTAGGAAAATCAAATAGAAATTATTTAAATGATTATGCTCTAGAACACACTCTGTATGGGAGACTGGGAATTTCTAAACCCCAAATACCAGGACCTCAGTGACCATAAAATTAATTTTATAAGGTTCTACAGAAAATTATTTTGAACTGATATATAAAATTTAACACCAGTCGTGAAATCTATATTTCACATGATTTGGCCCTCTTTGAGTACTACAAAAGCATGTTTTTTCTGGATTCTTCCAAGAACTCTGACGGTACTTTAATCAGGCAAGGAAAAGAATTCAGTGTGTGAATCTAATTATACTAAATTAAGTTGTTTTGTGGTCTATGACTTGGGATATCCTTTGCATCTGACAGTAATTTTCCTCATAAAGCACATATGTAGTAAGAAAAATAGTCCTTGTTTTCAACAGTAAGTATTCACCTTACACATATTTTGTTAACATACTTTCTCAAACAGACTCAAGTCATTTTTGTACTTAACATGCTAATTTTGGTGAATGACAAACTTGCTTTTGAAACATCTGTAAATCAGAAAAGTGTTAATTTTACCATACTAGAATAATACTGCCTAATAATATGGTTAGTATCTTCAATTGTCAAGGGGAAAATCATCTAGTTATTCAGTATTATTAATTGGTAACTATTTGATGGTCATTTTAGATAAATGCAAATATTTGTTTTTAGTGTGAACATGTTCCAAATATTTCCTAGTTATGCTTATACTAATACTCAAATTTAACTGGATTTCATGTATTTTTTTTGTGAATCTAGCAACCCTGTCCATGACCCTATATATGGTCATATAACTCTTAAGTTTTTCCCCAAAAACATCATTTTTACTGAGATATAATTTATATACTATAAAATTCATTTTTAAAAGTGTAATTCAGTGGTTTTTGTTATGTTTTTAGAGTTTGCATATCATCACTAGTATCAGGACATTTTTATAATCCTTAAACCCCTTATCCATTAGCAGTCACTCCTCATTCCTATTTTCCCAGCTCCCCTATATACTTGGATGCTGATTAGTAATTATATAACTAAGGACAGGCAGAGTACTTCCTCTAATCTTCAAGTTACTCTTCTGTAAAATGGGGCCAATACCGATTTCAGAGTTTATTGCAGGAATATCAGAAATACTATATGTAAAATGCTTAGCAAAGCACCTTGCACAGTAAATGCCAAATAAAGAGTCATTATTAGGACCTCTACTTTTGGCCAATATAGAGTTAAGAACTGGATTAACCCTCCTACCTGAAACAACTAAACAACAAACAGTGGTTTTCTAGTTACTGTACATCAGTCATTGAAAGATGGTGATCCCTGAGAGATGAAGAACACACGAGAGGATGCCTATGGTTGCCCCAATTTATTGCTTTGAAAGAGTTTCCAGTCATGGTGCAGGAAGGGGAAACCCTAATGGAGCCTGGTAGTTTCCCTGAATTGGTGAGATATTGCTAAGAGTCCCGGGAGGCCAAGATCATAGATTCTCAATATAGTGCACCAGAGACTTGGGAGCTGCAGAGAGAGAGAATCCTGGAGATCTGTAGAGGAGACATGAGAACAAAGAAAGAACTACCATCAGATCAGAAAGGCAAGAGTAAAACTATCTTTTATTCAAAAGTGACATGATTGTCTATGTTGAAAAACTAAAGGGTTTTATTTTATTTTTTTAAAAAGAACTAATAAATGATTTTAACAAGGTTACAGGATATTAGATCAATATACAAAAGTCAGATGCATTTCTATATACTAACAACAATGAATCGATCACTTAAAAAAATCCAAAAGTATATACTACTGACATTCAATAAGCAAGACTTGTACTCTGAAAAGTAGAAAATATTGCTGAGAGTAAAGACCTAAATAAATGGAGAATTAAACCATTTTCTTGTGCTAGAATACTTACCATCATTTAAAATGTTAGTTCTCTCCAGATTTATCCATAGACTCAATGTAATCTGCATCAGTATCCCAGCAGGGTTTTCTTTTGGTAGACATTAACAAGATAAATTCACATGAAAATGCATAGCACTTATGAGCAAAATAATTTTGAAAAAGAAAAAGTTGGAGGAGTGTTACTACCTATATCAAGACTTACTAAAACTACAATAATCAGTAGGGATCTTGTGACCATTCCCACACATGTGGAGACAACTTACTTTTGACAAAGGTGCAAAGATGTGAAGTGGAGAAAGGTTAGTCTTTTCAACAAATTAACTCAAATTAGATCGTAGACTTAAATGTAGAACCTACAACTATAAAGTTGTAAGAGCACCAAAAGAAACCTTTGTGACTTGGGTTAGGGACAGACATTCAAAATGTGACACCAAGGTTGGACACAGTTGTAATTCCAGTACTTTGGGAGGCTAAGGTGGGAGGATCGATTGAGTCCAGGAGTTCAAGACCAGACTGGGAAACATAGGGAGACTAAGCAAAAAATAATTAGCCAGGCCTGGTGGTGCATGTCTGTAGTCCCAGCTGCTTGGGAGGCTGAGGTGGGAGGATTGCTTGAGCCTGGGAGGTCAAGGTTGCAGTGAGTCATGATCACGCCACTGCACTCCAACCTGGGAAACAGAGCAAACCCCGTCTCAAAAAAAAAAAAAAAAAAAGTTTTTTTGTTTTTGCTTTGCAAAATTTTCTATTCCAAAGTCCATTAAAGAAAAATTGATAAAGTAGATTTCATCAAAATGAAACACATCTGCTCTTTGAACAAAACCATTAAGAGAATGAAAAGACACAAGTTGTATGTCTTATGTCCACGATACCTTTAAAGAACTAACTCCCTGCAGTCAGGAATAGAGGAATTAAATTTCTCATATTTCATACATTGCTGTTGGTACAACTTCTCTGGGAAATAATTTTGCATTTACTTAAAATATTAATATGTACTTACCATAGAACCCAGCAATTTCAGTCCTGGGCAGATTGTTCATATTATAAAATTCACGTTGTTCAGGATGATGTCCAGAATTACTCAATGGTTTTTTTCCTGTGGTTACCATAACAAATTGCCATGAACTTGGGAGCCTAAAATATCAAAATTTTATTCTCTTACAGTTTTGGAGGGCAAAAATATAAAATCAAAATGTAAGCAAGGCTGCACTTCCTTTGGAAATTCTGAGGAAGAATTTGTTCTTTGTCTTTTCTAGCCTCTGGTGGCCTTTAGCATTCTTTTGAGTTATAGCCACATCACTCAGTCTCTGTGTCTCTGATTGTATTACATCCTCCTCATTTCTGAGTCTGCTCCTCTTCTGTATTTCTTGTAAACATACATGTGATTGTTTTAAGTACCAACCTGGATAACCCAGGATAAGCCCCTTCTTTTAGGATCTATAACCTAATCATTTACTTTGCCAAAGAGTAACTCTTTGATCTTTTGAGGGATGTGGACATGTCTTTTGGGGGCTATAATTCACTTCTCTGTATTCCATCCTCTGCCCCCCAGTATTCATGTTCATGCCATATGCTAAGTATTACCTCTTTTCCCTGCCAACATCCCCCAAAGTCACAACCCATTACAGCATGAACTCTAAGTCTAAATTATTATCAGCTCAAAGGTCCAATCTTATCATCTCAGTCATCTGACTCTGGTATGGTTGAGACTCTGGAATTCATCCTGGGGGGAAATTCCTGTGCCTCTGTGGAGCTATGAAACTACAATAAAACTTACCTTCTGCCAAAATACAGTAGTAGGATGTGCATAGGATAGACATTTCAAAAGGGAGAAGTGGAAAAGAATAAAGGAGTCACTGGTTTCAAACATGTTTAAAACCTAGCAGGGCAAATTCCATTGTGTTTCAAGGCCAGAGTTTCCCATCTGGCTTGAGGCGCTGCCCTCCTGGACTGTGGCTTCATTTTCTGGGCCTATGGCTCTGCCCATTCCTGCCTTTGTACACACAGCTTAGGCCTTCTAAGCGCACATCTCTGCCCTTGGAGTCATTCATACATTTTATTGGGTAGCACAGGTTTGCACCTAGGTAGCTCTATCAGCCTGTTTCCTGCTTGTAGAGTTTTGTAAGTGCAGCACCCACTGCTGCCGCCTTCTCCTCCTCCTCCTCCTCCTCCTCCTCCTTCTTCTTCTTCCTTTCTTCTGCTTCCTCTTCCTCTCCTTCTCCTTCTCCTTCTCCTCCTCCTCCTTCTTCTTCTTCCTCCTCCTCCTTCTCCTCTTTTAAATCATGCCTTTGTGCCTTTCAGTCCAAGATGGCAGTGTTTCTGCAGATACTACATTCTCAAAAACCTTGTGTATCTCCTGTGTATGTCATGGGAATCCATGCCATCAGACAAGAGGACACTCCACAGATCTTTCTTGGATTTCCCTGTCTATTCCTGGCTTCTGCTGATTGAGTGGATCCATGAAACACATGCCTAATGTCTTCAGCAGAATGTTGTCAAGCTATACTCTTGGCTTTCAGAGCACATTTTCCTAGCCATGAAACTTCTCATAGTAGCATCTTTTTCTCTTTGGTAGGATATTCAAATACCAGAAGATCCAAAGGAAGTATTATTTAATGGTAAAATTAGAAGCACTCTGAATGGCAGTAAGGGAGATATTTGAGGTCAGGGAGAAATTTTGAAAAACTTCATATCATAAATTTTGAAATCATTTGAAATCATTTCCACCATTTAGCCATGATGGAATGATAGGAATTGAATTAAACCTCTGTGTCAGTTAAGATTCGACCAGAGAAACAGAATCAGTAGGGCATTAAAGAGGTTTACGTGATTACATCGGCATACATGATTCTGGGGGCTGGCTAGGCTACTCTGAAATCAGTAGGGCTGGCCAGAAGGAATGTCCAGGAGGAAACTCTCAGGCAGGAGTTCTTGCTTCAATCTATAGGATCACAATAGTCGCATTAGCAGAATGAACCCCAAGATTACCCAGAGGTAGTAAATTATAAAAATTATTGTATTTATAAAATAAATGTTCAATTTTGGAATCATTTTAGGGTTACAGAAAAGTTGGGAAGATAATATAGAAAGTTTCTATATATTCCATATCAATTTTCTCCTTTTTTATACTTCAAAAAATTGAGATTAAAATATACATATAAAATTTACCATCTTTACCATTTTTAAGTGTATAGTTCAGTGGTAATAAATACATTTATATTCATTTTCTTCCCCTTCATTGCCCCCTGCCCCACACTTCCTGGCCTCTGATAACTGCCATTCTACTTTCTTTTTTTTTTTTTTTTTTTTTTTTTGAGATGGAGTCTCGCTCTGTCACCCAGGCTGGAGTGCAGTGGCCGAATCTCAGCTCACTGCAAGCTCCGCCTCCCAGGTTTACGCCATTCTCCTGCCTCAGCCTCCCGAGTAGCTGGGACTACAGGCACCCACTACCGCGCCCAGCAAATTTTTTGTATTTTTTAGTAGAGACGGGGTTTCACCATGTTAGCCAGGATGGTCTCGATCTCCTGACCTCGTGATCCACCTGTCTTGGCCTCCCAAAGTGCTGGGCCATTCTACTTTCTATCTTCATGAGACCCACTGTTTTTGTTTTTCACATCAGATGGGTAATGTGCTGACATTGTTCATCATGCTTATGAACTGCAAAGGGATCAAAGATCCACTTTTGTAGTTCCCACCTAGGAGTGAGATCATGCAACATTTCACTGTGCCTGGCTTATTTCTCTTAACATAGTGGCCTCCAGTTTCAGCTATGTTGCTGCAAATGACAGGATTTCATTCTTTTTTTAATAGCTGAATATTTCATTGCTGTATATACCATATATGCTTTATTCTTTCATCTGTTGATGAACACTTAGAGTGATTCCATATTTTGGCTGTTGTGAACAGTGCTGCAGCAAACATGGAAGTACAGATATCCCTTAGATGCATTGATTTTCTTTCTTTTGGCTATATACATGGTAGTAGAATTGCTGGATCATATGGTAATTCTATTTTTAGTTTTCTGAGGAACCTCCATACTGTGCTCCATAAGTGGCTGCACTAGTTTACGTTTCCACCAGCAGTGTGCAAGGGTCTCTTTTCTCCACATTCTCACCAGCATCTTTTATTGATTGTCCTTTTGACACAAGCCGTTTTTACTAGGGTGAGATGGTATCTCATTGTGGTTTTGATTTGTGTTTCTCTGATGACTAGTGATGTTGAGCATTTTTTTCATATACCTATTGGCTATTTGTATGTCTTCTTTTGAGAAATATGTGTTCAGACCTTTGCCTATTTTAAATTTTCTTATTTTTTCTTTTGTTTCTAATTGGGTTGGATTTTTCCCATTTTAAAATCAGATTATTTGGGGGTTTTTGCTGTTGAGTTACTTGAGCTCTTTATATATTGCAGTTACAAATTCTTTGTCAGATGAATAGTTTGCAAATATTTCCTCCCATTTTGTGGGTTTTCTTCACTTTGTTGATTATTTCTTTTGCTGTGTAGAAGCTTGTTCACTTCAGGTAATCTCATTTGTCTATTTTGCTTTGGTTGTCTATGTTTTGAGGTTTTACACAAAAAGGCGTTGCCCAGACCAGTGTCCTGGACTGTTTCCCCAAAATTTTCTTTTAGTAGTTTCGTAGTTTGAGGTCTTAGATTTATGTTTTTAATCCATTTTTGTTTGATTTTTGTTGTGGTGAGAGATAGAGGTCTAGTTTCATTATTCTGCATAACTATCCAGTTATTACAGCACCACTTATTGAAAAGACTGTTCTTTCACCTTTTTATGTTCTTGGCATCTTTGTCAAAGATGAATTGGCTGTAAATGTATGGATTTATGTTTAGTTTCTCTAGACCGTTCCATTGGTCTATGTATCTATTTTTATGCCAGCACCATGCTGTTTTGATTATTATAGACGTGTAGTAAATTTTGAAGTCAGGAAGTGTGATGCCTTCAGTTCCTTTGGCTCAGGATTGCTTTGGCTATTTGTGGTCTTTTGTGGTTCCATATAAATGTTAAGTTTTTTTTTCCTATTTCTGTAAAGAATGTCATTGGAATTTTGATAGGGATTGCATTGAATCTCTAAACTACTTTGGATAGTATTGTGGTTTTAACAGTATTCTTCTAATCCATAAGCATGGAATATCTTTCCATTTTTTGTGCCTTCTTCAATTTCTTTCATATTTCATAGTTTTTATAGATCTTTCACTTCTTTAGTTAGATTGAGACCTAGGAGTTTTATATTTTTGTAGCTGTTACAAATGGGATTGATTGCTTTCTGGATTTTTCAGATTGTTCTCTGTTGATGTATATAAATGCTAATGATTTTTATAGGTTCATTTTGTAACTTGCAACTTGACTGAATTCACTGATCAGCTCTAACAATTTTTTGGTGAGTTCTGTAAACTTTTCTGGGTTAAGATCATGTTGTATGCAAACAAGGCTAATTTGAATTCTTCCTTTCCAATTTGGTTGCCCTTTATTTCTTTCTCTTGCCTAATTACTCTGGCCAGGACTGGCAGTATTACGCTGAGTAACAGTAGTGAGACTGGGCATCCTTGTCTTGTTCTAGTCTTCAGAGGAAAAACCTTCATTTTTTTCCCTGTTCAGTATGATGGTAGCTGTGGATTTGTCATAAATGGTTTTATTATTTTGAAGTATGTTGCTTCTATACCTGTTTTGATGAGGGGTTTTTTCCTATCATAAAGGATGTTGAATTTTGTAAAATACTTTTTCAGTATCTATTGAAATATGTGGTTTTTGTTCTTGATTCTGTTAATATGCTATATCATATTTATTCATTTGCTTATGCTGAACCATCCTTGCATCCCTGGAATGAATCCCATTTGATCATTATAAATGATCTTTTTAGTGTGTTGTTGAATTCTGTTCACTAGTATTTTGTTGAGGATTTTCACACGTATGTTCATCAGGGATATTGGCCTGTAGTTTTCTTTTCTTGTTGTCGTGTCCTTATCTGATTTTAGTATCAAGGTAATGCTGGCCTTGTAGGATGAGTTTGGAAGTATGTCCTCCTCTTCAATTTTTTGAAGAGTTTAAGTACAATTGGTATTAATTCTTCTTTACATGTTTGGTAGAATTTGGCAGTGAAGTTGTCAAGTCCTGGGCTTTTTTTGCTTTTTATGGAGGTTTTTTATTATAGCTTCAGTTTTGTTACTTTTTATTGGTTTGTTGAGGTTTTCTATTTCTTCGTGATTCAATCTTGGAGGTTGTATGTTTCCAGAAATTTATCCATTTCATCTAGGTTTTCCAATTTGTTGGAGTATGATTGTTCACAGTAGTCTCTGATGATTTTTTTGTGTTTCTGAGGTCTCAGTTGTTATGTGTCCTTTCTTTGTTTCTGATTTTATTTATTTAGGTCTTCTCTCTTTTTTCTTAGTCTAGCTCAAGACTTGTTGATTTTGTTTACATTTTGGAAACCAATGTTTTGTTCTATTGATCTGTATTTCTTTTTAGCTTCAATTTCATTAGTTTCTCCTCTGATCTTTATTATTTCTGTCCTTCTACTATTTTTGGCTTTGGTTTGTTCTTGCTTCTAGTTCCTTGAGGTATATTCGTTAGGTTGTTTATTTGAAGCTTTTCATTTTTCTCATGTAGGCATTTATTGCTATAAACTTGCCTCTTAGTACTGCTTTTGCTGTATTCCATAGGTTTTGGTATATTGGATTTTTTTTTTTTTTTGAAATCGAGTCTCGCTCTCTTGCCCAGACTGGAGTGCAATGGCACAATCTTGAGTCACTGCAGGCTCTATCTCCTGAGTTCAAGTGATTCTCCTGCCTCAGCCTCCAGAGTAACTGGGAGTACTGGTACCCGCCACCACTCCTGGCTAATTTTTGTATTTTTAGTAGAGACGGAATTTCACCATGTTGGCCAGGCTGGTCTCGAACTTCTGACCGCAAGTGATCTGCCCCCTCAGCCTCCCAAAGTGCTGGGATTACAGGCATGAGCCACCACGCCTGGCCTGTATATTGCATTTCCATTTTTCCATTTTCATTTGTTTCAAGACATTTTAAAATTTCTTTCTTTATTTCTTCATTGACCCATTGGTCACTCAGGAGCATGTTTTTAAATTTCTATGTGTTTATATATTTTCCCCAGTTCTTCTTGTTAAGTTCTAGTTTTAGTCCATTGTGGCCAGAAAAGATACTTGATATGATTTTTATTTTAAAAGTTTTGTTCAGATTTGTTTTATGACCTCAGATATGGTCTCTTCTAGAGAATGTCCCATGTGCTGGTAAAGAAAATGTGTGCTGCGGCAGTTGGATAAAATGTTCTCTAAACATCAGTTAGGCTTGTTGGATCTAGTGTGTAGTTTAACTCTGCTGTTTCATTGTTGATTTTATGTTTGAATGATCTGTGCGTTACTGGAATAGGGTCTCCTTCTTTTATTGTATTACAGTCCATCTCTGTTTTAGTTCTATTAATATTTTCTTTATAGACTTGAGATATCCAGTATTGGTTGAATATTTATAATTGTTACATATGCTTGCTTAATTGGCCCCTTTATCATTGTATAGTGCCCTTCTCTGCTCTTTTTATAATCTTAGATTGTCTGTTTTCTCATATAAGTATAGCTATTCCTGCTCTGTTTTGGTTTCCAGATACGTGGAGTATCTTTTCTCACCCTTTCACTTTCAGTCTATGTGTGTCTTTATGGGTGAAGTGGATTTCTTGAAGGCAACATAAAATTTGATCTTGTTTCTTTATCCATTCAGCCTAGTCTGTACCTTTTAGTTGGATAATTGAGACCATTTACATTCAGTGTTATTATTGATAAGTAAGAAGTTACTACTGCCATTCTTTTGCTTGTTTTCTGGTTGTTTCTTTCTTAGTGCCTTCCTTTGTGGGTAAGTTATTTTCTCTGGTAGTATGCTGTTAATTTGTTGCTATTTCTTTTTAGTGAGTCTGTTACAGGATTTTGTGTTACAAGTTTTTGTGTTGTGGTTACCAGGAGGCTTACAGAAACATCTTATAATAGATATAAAAAGTTATTTAAAGAGACTACAACTTATCTTAGATCACAAATAGAAGAGTAGAAACAAAGGCAGGCAAAAGAACATGTAAAAAGAATTTATACTTTTACTCGATCACCCAGCGTCTTTTTTTTTGTTTTGTTTTTGAGAAAAGTCTTACTCTGTTACCCAGTGGCACGATCTCGGCTCATTGCAACCTCCATCTCCTGGGTTCAAATGATTCTCCTGCCTCAGCCTCCTGAGTAGCTGGGATTACAGACATGTGCCACCATGCCTAGAGACAGAGTTTTACCACATTGGCCACGCTGGTCTTGATCTCCTGACCTCAAATGATCTGCCCTCCAAAAGTGCTGGGATTACAGGTGTGAGATACCATGCCTGGTACCCCCAGCATCTTGACTTTGGTTGTATTAGTTTATGTTTTTTGTATCATCTATGTCTTAACAGATTGCTAATAGCGATTTTTTTTGGATAGATTTATCTTTTGGGTTTCATACTAGAGTTATGAGCAGATTGCACACCACCATTTCAGTTATAGAGTAGTTTGTGTTTCACCACGTACTTTTTACCAGTGAGTTTTATACCTTGAAAAGCTTTCTTTTTGCACATCAGAGTTTTCTTGGTTCATGTTGAATTATTCTTGTTAGCATTTCTTGTTAGGTGGGTCTGGTGGTGGCAAGTTATCTGTTTTTGTTTGTCTCAGAAATATTTTATTTCCCTTTCACATTTCAATATAATTTTGCTGAATACAGTATTCTTGAATGGCAGTGTTTTCTCCTTGAGCACTTTGAAAATGTTGTTATGCTCCCTCCTGGCTTATATGATTTACATTGGGAAGTCTGTTGCCAGACAAATTGGAGATACAGTATTTGCTTCTCTTCTCATGCTGCTTTTAGGATCTTCTCTTTGTCCTTGACCTTTGAGTGTTTTATTATTATATGTGTTAGAGTATTTTTTTTTTTGGGTTGAGTGTTGTTCTCAGTCCTTCCCATAACTGGATATTTATATCATTCTTAAGTTTTGGAAAGTTTTCCATTATTATTTCTTTGGCTGCATTTTCTACCCTTTACTCTTACCTTCCTCTTGAACACCAATAATTCTTAGATTTGGTCCTTTGAGGTAATTGTCTGCATCCTGTTGGTGGTATTCATTCCTTTTTGTTCTCCCCGCCCCCGCCCCACACCGATTGTATGTTCAAATAGCCAGTATTTTAGGTCACTGATTCTTTCCTTCACTTGGTCCATTCCACTGTTGAGAGTCTCTAATGACTTCTTCAGTTCAGCAAGTATGTTTCTCAGTTCTAAAATTTCCACATTTTTTTCCCAATCTCTTTGTTAAATTTCTCTGATAAATTTCTGAATGATTTTCTGTGTTTTCTCTGGAGATCACTCAGTTTCCTTAAAAGTGATATTTTGAATTCTTGGTCAGAGGGCTCACAGACCACTCTCTCATTAGGGTCTGTCACTGGAGTTTTGCTTTGTCCATTGGGGAGGTCATAATTCCCTACTTGCTGTTGTTTTTTTCATGTGTATGTCTGTATCTTTGCATTGATACTTTATTTCAGTTTTATCTGTCTACCTTATTTTGTTTTTATTGGGTACATTTTGCTTAGTGCATTTTTAAAAATCCTTTTAGAGTCAGGGCACATTTTGTTGCCCAGGCTGGAGTACAGTGGTGCAGTCATTGCTCACTGTAATCTTGAACTCCAGCTGGAGCAATCCTCTAACCTCAGCCTCCTGAGTAGCTAGGATTACAGGCACATGACACCATACCTGGCTACTTTAAAAAGAATTTTTTTTTTTTTAAGAGACAGACTCTCATTGTGTTGCCCTGGCCTGTCACAAACTGCTGGCCTCAAGTGATCCTCTCACCTGCCTTGGCCTTTCAAAGCGCTGGAATTACAAGCATGAGGCAGCATGTCTGGCCTGTTAGTGAATCTTTACAGCTAAGTTGTTGCCCTTTTTTTGGGATGTAGGTGGTACCTAAAGCCCAGGTTCACCTTGGCTCTGCTAAATTATTGCAGTGCTGCCTATTCTGTTTTGGGAGCATCCCAAAGTGGTTATCCCCATAGTGTGTCAAGTCTGGCTGAGAGTTTATGCCCAGGGACCTTTGTAATGTAGCTCCTACTGCATGGTGCTGCTGAACAGTCACTCTAATTTGTTGTCTCCTTTGGCCAAGTAACGGAATAGAGTTTCCAGGGCTAGGGATGGTAGTCTAGCCTCCCCACTTTGTCTTTGCCTGTCCTCAGGGTTGTTTCTCCCATCAGGCAGCCACGGTACTTCCCAGTTAAGGCAAGGACAGTTTTCCTGCCAGAGCATCCAAGATGGTGGGGAACCTGGTTTACCACCTCAATCTCACTTTTTCCAGTATAGTGACCATGAGTTGGGGGGAGATTTTCTGTGCTCTTGATGCCAGGCAGAATCAGGGGAGGGGCATCACAGATCTGGAAGTCTGAATCTCTCACCATTCACTCTGAGGTTTTTTTTCTCTCTCTGTGGCCTCAGGAATTGTCTCATCCTCATATTTGAGTTCTGAGTGTTGCTGTTAAAATCTGGATACTGTATATTTGTTTTTGGTTTTCTGCAGGGGTAGTGAATCCAGGTAGCTTCTATACCACCATTTTGGAACTGGAAGTCTCCATCTTCTAGTAGAAATTATTTTAAAGCATCTATTATTACTATGCTCAGTGATATGAAGGAAAATATGCTTCTTTTACATAAAAGGGTAGGAAATGTCAGCAGAGAAAGAGAAAATACAGGAAATTACCTAGTGAAAAGTCTATAACTTAAAAATACAATATGAAAAATAAAAATGAAATGGGTGTGTTAACAGCAGAATTTGATTGAGTAAATGAATTTGAAGATAGATCACTAGAAATTTCCAAACTGAATGAGTGAAAAAATAGAAAATAAGTAGAGCCTTAGCAACATGTGGTACAATATCAGAGGCATCATATCTGTAGTTATTGCAGAAGGTGAGGAGAGTAAGGGAGGAAAAAAAAAGTCTAAAAGTGATACATTTACAACTTCAAAAAGATAAGCAAACAACACATCAGATCAAATACAACAAAAACCATGTCAAAGGACATCATAGTCATTTTTCTGAAAACCAAAGTAAGGAGGAAATCTTGAAAGTAGGCAGATGAAAGTAACGCATTGCACACAGAGAAAGTACATTTTAACACACTGTTGACTTCTCATTGGAAACCATGGAAGTCAGAAGACAGTGGAATAACATGTCTGAAGGACTCCAAGAATAAAATATTGGCCACCTGAAGTTTTCCATCAAACAACAATATCTCTGAAGGATGAAGGAACAGTAAAGCCAGGACATCCACACTAGAAATTATGCTAATGGCACATAATACCAGAAGCAAACTAACATATTTAAGAAATAATGAAAAATGTGGTCATTTATTGTTGAATAGAAAGGATAATTTTTCCCTTTTAAAAATTTTTGTCTAATATATGGGTATGATTGAATTAGTGTGGGGGTGTTGTATTGTATATACATGTAATGCATATGACAACTATAGCACAAAGATGGAGGATGCTAGGGTGGAGGCAGGTATATAGAGCTGTACTATTGCAAGATTCAATGTTGCTATACATAAAAAATCAGTACTTCAATGAAAATGGCATACTAAAAATTGTTCAGTTAATGCAAAAGACAGGAAAGGAAATGCAGAAGCACAAGAAAAAGAGGGTTAAACAGAAAACAAATATTAAGTGGTATATCAAAATTCAACCATATAGAAATTAAATATTAATGTACTCCAATATAAAGGAAGAAATTGCCTATAAGATAATGTTGAATATAGAGACATTAATATGATAGTAAATGTATGTTAAAAGATACATCATGCAAATAAGAAACATAAGAATACTGGAAATTCAACTATATTAGTATCAAGTAAAATAGAATTTAAGACAAAGCCTATTACCAGAGATATTTTGTACTGTTCAAAAGTCAAATTATCAGGAACATTTAAGTGTATGCACCTAAGCTCAGTTTTAAATGCACGTAATTTAAATGCACCTTGACATTTTGGGCTGGGTGATAAAAGAGAAAATAAATATATGCATCCAAAACTGAGTTTTAAAATACATTAAATAAAATCAGAATTAATAGGATGAATAATTCTACAATCAGCATTGTTGATTTTAATACCACTTTATTGATGTTTGATAGAATAGAGAAAAAAGACATAAATTATTAGAATAACACTGTTAGCTACATTGGCCTAATAGATAACCAAACGCAACAACTGCAGAATACATATTATTTTCAATTATGACATCATGCATAGTTTGAATGGATATGAAACAGTGGATAATAGATGGTACTTAAGCCAGAGGCAAAATATTTATTATTGATGGATTTGGATGGCAATCACAGTGCAGTGCAGGGTACCGTAGGCTTGATAAGCAGCTTGATTCCAGTCATTTCCATCAGTGAATAGAACCTTACCTTGGCCATGAGTGATCCAGATTGTTCAATTAGCAGCCATGATTTGTTTGCAGAACTCATGTCCCCAAAGAGGTGCATCTGTAATCTGCGAGTGTTTAGTCTTCCTTCCGGCAGATGAGACCACTGGCCAGGCCATTGCCAACTGAGGAAAAGTCAGTAAAAATAAAACTTCTAGAGGGTTTTCAGAATTAGGAGTCAGCAAACTTTTTCTTTAAAGGACCAGATAATAAGTATCTTTGACTCTACATTCCATGCGGTCTCTATACTCAGCTCTCCTGCTGTCATACAAAAGCATCCATAGACAGTACATAAATGAATGGGCATGGTTGGCCCACCATCATAGTTTTTGCTACTCCTGAATTAAAGCTGGGGTGATGGCTTTGCATTGTTCTGCCATGCTATTTGCTCCTTATTTCAATCAGTCTTCCAGCGTTTTTGGGGTTATCCAGCTGTCAAGGCCCAGTGGGCATCATCAGATTTCATCTTAGCTGAGCCATCAGTGAATCAGGCCCAGGTATTTAAAGGAAGCTCTGTGAGTCCAGTGCCTCTTGAGCCAGTGGCATGCTTCAGACAGTGGAGTAAAAGATAAAGTGACTGTAATACCCAAGGTTCTGCTCAACCAGGCTGGCTGTACTCTGGAATATACCATTTCTATTTGAATAGCGGTCCCTGTTGGTTGGGCTCTTCCCACCTTGTTCATTTTCAAGTTTGAGTTGACCCATCCGCAATGGGTCTAGAAAGTCAGGAGGCCTCCGTGGGTCAATTGTCAATTACAGTTAGAACTTTGTAGCTGGTTAATAGCTGCCTTCTAAAAAAGGGAGTGTACTTGGTGGCTGCATCAGGCAGGTGGCGATGTTGTACTGAGATAACACCTCTGAGTACTTCAGCAGCCATTAAGTCTTTACCTAAACATTTTACTCTTGGAATCCTATGTTGTTTCTGGTGTATAATATGGGAAGGAACTGGAAGTCTAGTAAGTGGTCTGTTGTGCAGTTGTCCCACTATCACCTCAGTGTACATGTTCGATGGTATCCTCTGACACAAGCATTTAAGTACAGTCATGTAAGCCATTAATACCAGTTATATATTCATCAACATAAGTCACAATGATAGTACATTGAATCGGACTAAAGGGTCCCACCATTTTGCATCCCATTCCAGTGTATCTTTCCCCAATGAAAAGCATGGACTAGTGTGTTTAATGTGCACATGCCAGTTGCTCCAGTGACAATTGCCCTTTGGTAATGTATCCCCTGTGTGCATGGCAGGGGAAGCTGCCCTTTGGATAAGGTGGGACCGCTAGGATGTTGGGCTTTTATCTCACTTGGCCTTTTTTTTTTCCCTTCTTCTTTTTTTTTTTTTTTTTTTTTTTTTTGAGACAGAGTGTTGCTTGCTCTGTCACACAGGCTAGAATGTGATCCAGATTGTTCTACTGTAGTGGTGCCATCATTGCTCACTGCAGCCTTGAACTCCTGGGCTCAAGCGATCCTCCACCTCAGCCTCCCGAGTAGCTGGGACTACATACAGGTGCATACCACCATGCCCAGCTAATTTTTATAAAAGTGTTTTAGAGAGGGTGTTGCTGTGTTGCCCAGGCTGGTCTTGAATCCCTGGCCTCAAGAGATCCTCCCACTTTGGCCTCCCAAAGCTCTGAGATTCCAGGCATGAGCCACTGTGCCCAGCCTGAAAGTGCAAGTGTTTTTATCAGTTCCGACGGATAAAAAATGGTGAAGTGCATGGCTGGGAATGTCTCTAGAACTTGTATTTTAATTCCATTTTTTATATTTGTATGTGTTTTCATTAAACATAACCTCATCAAATGGCTTGGACTTTGGCAAGGTGATTGTTGCTATATGCAGTTATCTTTATGATTTGAATGCCATTTTCGTAGGCAACTGAAAGTTTAGTACTCTTGGTCTTGAGACTTTTTATCCAAGCACTCTCTGCTCTTGGGTTTTCTTTCTTTTCTAGTAGGGTTAGAAAAGGCGTTGTTATTTGAATCATTAGGCATACTTTTGGCCATAGAAAGAAAACCACATTTAACAATGGTTTTTTAAAACCAGAGTTTATTTTTATCACATTATAAAAAGTTTGCTGCTGGTCGTGGCTCAATGATGTCTTTGTGACTTTTTTTGCTCTTTCCCTCGTGATTCCGTTATAAATATCACTTCCCTGGGCACCATTTCAGACTTCAAGGGAATAAGATGGGGAGAAGGGGCAGCATCAGTCATGTTAATTTCCTCTATCAGGAAAGCGGATACTGTTTCAGAATCCTGCAATAGCCACCTGCCTTTGCGTGATCATAACTGTGTCACCACTTGTTATAAAAGAGGCTAGGTAATCACATATTAAGTGTCTGTGGTGGCATCCAGTGAAGGAGTGAATGTTGGAGATGGATGTTGGATTTGCCTCTCAGCAGTTAAATCTGTATAATCATCACCACAATTAAGATACAGAATATTTTTCTTGTCTCAGAAACAACTTTCCTCCTGCCCTTTTTGGTCAGTGCTCTCTGCCCTGCTGCTGCCCTAGACAACCATTGCTATTCCCTCATTATTAAAAAAAAAAGTGTGTGTGTGTGTGTGTGCGTGCGTATATATATATATGTATATATATATGTTTTTTTTTTTTTTTTTTTTTTTTTTTT
>NC_037684.1:12453947-12465266 GCF_003255815.1 Theropithecus gelada
TTTTTTGTATTTTTTAGTAGAGACGGGGTTTCACCGTGTTAGCCAGGATGGTCTCGATCTCCTGACCTCGTGATCCGCCCGTCTCGGCCTCCCAAAGTGCTGGGATTACAGGCTTGAGCCACCGCGCCCGGCCTGTATTTTTTTTTAGAAGGAGTTTTGCTGTGTTCCCCCAGGCTGGAAGGCAGTGGTGTAATTTCAGCTCCCTGCAACCTCCACCTCCTGGGTTCAAGCTATTCTCCTGCCTCAGCCTCCTGAGTGGCTGGGATTACAGGTGCATGCCACCATGCCTGGCTAATTTTTGTGTTTCTAGTAGGGTCAGGGTTTCACCATGTTGACCAGGCTGGTCTCGAACTCCTGACCTCAAGTGATCCGCCTGCCTTGGCCTCCCATAGTGCTAGGATTACAGGTGTGAGCTACTGCACCCAGCCTAAAAATATTTTTTCTATAATTTCCAAGGTTTGATATGGGGTTGGAGGGAATGCTATTGTTGGTCACTTTATTTTCTAGCCTGGTATTGCTGATCAATACCAGAGTTATTATTTAAGTATTCTGAAAATGCATATTTCTTGGTCATCCCCCCTCCTACCCAAATACCTACTGAATCATAATTCCGAAGGTGGGACCACAGGATCTGCATTTTGTACAGATAATCTAAGTGTTTCTTATCACACTAAAGTATAACAATCTCTGCTTTAGATTTTAGGATGTTAAATAATCCCAAAATGTTATCACTCTTATAAATTGAGGTTGTTATTGAGTTTTTGGTGGTGAATTCACAGCCTTATAAAATGCTGATTTCTACGTCTTAGATGCTGAAATGTAGTAACATTTAGTTCTAGTACCCAGTCCTCTTGTTTCATATGTGCTTTGACTTCAACCCATTTTGTGAATTAATTTTTTTAAGTTTTGATAAAATGTTGAACATAATTGAAAAACCCCCTTGAGAAATTTTATGTTCCATGTGAGTATATCTACTGCATTAGATATTGGTTGCCCCAAATACTACAGTTTTGAATTCTCAAATCAATGAAATATTTTAAAATGAATAACTCACATTACTCAAAGTATTTGTATAAATCAGAATTACTGGACTATGACTATAGTACATTTTAAAGAGCAAATATATTAGCTTTTTAGAGGCCTAATTGGTTTCTGATTAGCCAAATTTTATATCATTATAATGAGAAATAAATGTGAGATATTATGCTAAATAATACAGGAAACATTTAATGAATGGTAAATTACATAACCTAACATAAATTTGCAAAACATTTAATTAAACACTGTAATACTGTATTTGTATCTCATTAGTTAAGAACTGATATTTGTATACTTAAAAACTCCAAATTGGTAATAATGAGTGCCCTAATGAGGATTCCCAGATTAAGTTAGGTGCTGTTTGCTTGAGTTTTTCTTCTCATGGCATACTTTTATGCTGAATGGAAGGAAACTTAACAAGAACATCTGGTTATACCTTTTACCCATATTATATTCAAGCCGCTTGTTTAACCCAACCCCAGATGTGAAATGAGCCAAGATAGGCTCAGATAAAAATGCTAGTTTAGGCTTCTCAGCAGCTGCTTATCTTCCTTTGAGCATAGGACAGCAATGGCATCTCTAAGAACTAAGAGGCCTATTAAGTGAAACCACAAACTATAAAAAGGGGCTATAGAACTTCACTTTCAGCAAACTAGTTAGTGAGTGTTCCTTTCATTTTTTTGTGACAGATTTATTGAGGTATAATTCACATACATAAAGTTCACCATTTTATAACATACAATTCAGTGTCTTTTTAGTATATTCGCAGAGTTATACGTTGATCACTATCATTCAATTCAAGAACATTTTTCATCACCCCAAAATGAACCTAGTATCTATCAAGTCACTCTCCATCCACTTCTCCCTGATCCTTGGCAATTACTGATCTATTTTCTGTGTCTGTGGATTTGCTTTTTTTATGCATTTCATATAAAATGGAATCATACAATATGTGGACTTTTATGTCTGGTTTCTTTCACTTTGCATAATGCTTCAAAGCTCATCCATTTTTAAATATGCATCAGAAACTTCATTCCTATTCATGAATGAATACTATTTCATTATATGGATATATCACATTTTGTTTATTCATTTATCAATTGATAGACATTTAAGTTATTTGCATGTTTGGGCTTAGGAATCCAGCTGTGAACATTTGTATGTAGTTTTTTTTTTTTCTTTTTTTTGAGACAGAGTCTTGCTCTGTCACCCAGGCTGGAGTGCAGTGGCGTAATCTCGGCTCACTGCAAGCTCCACCTCCCAGGTTCATGCCATTCTCCTGCCTCAACCTCCCAAGTAACTGGGTCTACAGGCGCCCGCCACCATGCCCAGCTAATTTTTTGTATTTTTAGTAGATATGGGGTTTCACCGAGTTAGCCAGGATGGTCTCAATCTCCTGACCTCATGATCCGCTGGACTTGGCCTCCCAAAGTGCGGGGATTACAGGCATGAGCCACCACGCCCAGCCTGTATATAGGTTTTTGTATGAACATATGTTTCGATATCTAGGAGTGAAAATGCTGGGTCATATGGTAACTTTATGTTAAAGTTTTGGAAACAATTTTTTTTAAGCTTTTATTTTTTAGAGATGGAGTCCTCTGTTGCACAGGCTGGAGTGCAGTGGCTCAATCATAGCTCACTGCAGCCTCGAATTCCTGGGCACCAGCGATCTTCCCGTCTCAGCCTCCCAAGTGATTGGGACTACAAGCACATGCCACCACACCTGGCTATTTTTCTTTTTTCTTTTTGTAGACACAAAGTCCCACTGTATTGCCCAGGCTTATCTCTCTGGCTTCAGGTGCTTTCCACTTCAGGCTGCCAAAGTACTGGGATTACAGGTGTGAGCCATTGCACTTGGTGGAAGCACTTTCTAAGTGGCTACACCATTTATATTTCCCCTATGGAAATTTGAGGGTTTCAGTTTCTACACATCCTCACCAAAACTTGTTTTCATCTATTTTAGCCATTCTTTTGGGTATGAAGTGGTATCTCGTTGTGGTTTTTATTTGCATTTCCTTAATGACTAATAATGTTGAGAGTCTTTTCATATGCTATTGGCCATTTGTTTATCTTCTTTGGAGAAATATTTGTCCCAGTCTTTTGCTTACTTTTAATTGGGTTGTCTTTATGCTGTTGAATTAAGTTATTTATGTATTCTAGATACTAGATCTTTATCAGAAGTATTATTTGCAGATACTTTCTCCCATTCATTTTATGGCTTTTTTTACTTTCTTAATGGTATTCTTTTTTTTTTTTTTTTTTTTTAAACAGGGTCTTACTCTGTTGCCCAGGGTAAAATATAGTGGTGTGATCACAGCCCACACCAGCCTTGACCTCCCTGGGCTCAAGCAATACTCCCACCTCAACCTCCTGAGTAGCTGGGACTACAGGTAGCTGGGACGACAGGTGCACACCACTATGCCCAGCTAATTTTTCTATTTTTTTTTTGTAGAGGCGGGTTTTACCATGTTGCCCAGTCTAGTCTTGAACTTGTGGGGTCAAGTGATCTGCCCACCTCAGCCTCCCAAAATGTTGGGATTATAGACAGGAGCAACCGTACCTGACTTTTGTTGTTGTTGTTGTTCTTTTGAGACGGGTTTTCACACTGCTGGCATGCAGTGACACCAGTATGGCCCACTGCAGCTTCACGCTCCTGGGCTGAAGTGATTCTCCCACCCCAGCCTCTTGAGTAGCTGGAACTACAGGCATGTGCCACCATGCCAGGCTAATTTGTTATTTTTTGTAGAGACAGGTCCTTGCTATGTTGCACAGGCTAGCCTTGAACTCCTGGCCTCCAGCAGTCCTCCCACCTCCACCTCCCAAGGCACTGGGATTATAGGCATGAGCTACCATGCCCAGCCAATGTATTCTTTGTACACAAAAAGTTTTTAATGTTGAAGAGGTATGATTTGTTTACTTTGACTTGGGTTGCTTATAGGTGATCTCGATTAAGAGTCCAAGTAAGAGACTAATATAGTAACCTGGTAGATGATAGTGTTTTAAGTGGTTTTTTGTTGTTGTTTTTTTTTTTTTTCTTGAGATGGAGTCTTGGTCTGTCACCCAGGCTGGAGTGCAGTGGCATGATCTCAGCTCACTGCAGCCTCTGCCTCTCAGTTTCAAGCAATTCTCCTGCCTCAGCCTCCCAAGTAGCTGGGATTACAGGTGTGTGCCACCACACCCAGCTAATTTTTGTATTTTTAGTAGAGACAGGGTTTCACCATGTTGGCCAGGCTGGTCTGGAACCCCTTACCTCAAGTGATCTGCCTGCCTTGGCTTTCCAAAGTGCTAGGATTACAGGTGTGAGCCACTATGCCTGGCCACAAGAGTGATAGTAGTATGTTGATAGCAGGGAAAACAGACATTTGGACAGAGTTGGAATATATTTTTATGATGACAATAATAATAGCAAACATCTTTGTATAGTGCTTATTAAGTGCGAGACACTCTTCTAAGTGCTGTATGTAATAACTCATACCCAACAACCCTATGAAACTGGCATAATTATTCCTATTTTGCAAATGAAGAATCTCAAGGCACAGAGCTGGTAATTAACTTTCATATGGCCATATAGCTTGTAAGTGGTAAATATATTTACTATGATATATTGCCTCTAGGTAAAGCTTAAAATATATATGGCTTTATATTTATAGTACTGTTTCCATGTGTTTTCGTAATCTTCTATAATATCAAACTTTGTAGATTATTTTTCATTTCAAATTGGTATTTTAAATCTAATCTGAAAAGAAATTGTATGTGTATGCACAAACGTGTATATAGTTATGTGATATATATAAATGGATAGATATACTGTATTTTTGCATTAACAGTTGCCTGAAAGAAGGATGTGTTCCAAGATAATGAAAAATAGTTGTGGGATTTATGTGTGTGTGATTTTTTTTTTAAATACTAAAGTGATTTTCTGTGTTCATGTTTTATTATTTTATTATATATAGCTATATTCTACCTTGAAAACAAACAAAATGTCTGCTTGCTATTGAATGTCATTTTTCTTCAAGCAGATAATCCGTATTTTTTAAAATTAATTAATTTATTTTACAAATTGGGGTCTCACTCTATTGCCCAAGCTAGAGTGCAGTGGCACAATCATAGCTCACTGCAGCCACATAACTCCTGGGCTTAAGCGATCCTTCTACCTTAGCCTGAGTAGCTGGGGCTACAGGTGCACCACTGCACCTGGCTTGCTATTGAATGTTTTAAAGTACCTTAAAAATAAAGTACCTTAATTTCATTGGTCTCATGTTCTTAATTCATGTCTTGTATGGATTTTTCTTAAGGGAAGACTTTCTTTAGTTTTTCCTCTCTGTATTGTGGAGAATCTAATAACACTAACTTTGAATTTCAACTGAGCAAAAGATTATTCCAATAAAAAGAATGCCATTCTTCTCATTGTAGATCTATATTACAAAAAATCTATATTGAAATATTATATTTTGAATTGCATCAACCAAAATTTTTGTCAAAATTTGGTTTTTCTCTTGTTATAAACAACTACATAGTACTCTTGATTTTGCTTTCTTGTCTTCAAGGCCTAAAATTTATTATCTGGTCCTTTACAGAAAAAGTTTACTGACCCCAGTTCTAAAAGAAACCTCCACTTCTCTTATGTCGACAAACATTTTCTGTGTTGGTTTTATAGGATTTTAAAATGTGGCCAACCAGGAGTACAAATAGTTTATCTCTTGCTCTTCACAGCTGCTTAGTACCTGAGTTCAAAATACTGACTAGTGAGTGTCTTAAAGAAATAATCATATAAATATGTTTGTGTCCTAAATTTCAGAGCAGGGGTTTGGATAGTGAGTGGTACCTGGACTTGTTTAATATTTGTTATCACAGTTGCCTAATCTGTACATAGCAAATATTATTTGTCATGATATTCATGATATTTAGTGCTATAGAATTCAATCAGTAATGTGACTCGACTCCTATCTAGCTCTTCTTTTTATAACGAGAAAATGTTAATTAGAAATAACGTTCCGTAATTGAGGTCCAAAAATCATGCAGATAATGTCATCATCTTATTACTAGTTTTCCATTTTTACAGGATTTTTCCATTTTTAATAATGTCTGAAAAACCATCCAGCTAGTTAACTAATAGCAACAGTTACATTATTTTACATTTCGTGGCTAGGCAACTTGTTATCCTCTGTAATGTTATTGAAAGGATTACACTTTCCCTACTTATTTTGACAGCTAGTATCTTTAGCAGTCCTTCTCTGCTCATTTATATATGCTGATATGTCTTCAAGGTCATAGAGCAGAATCACTTCTCTAATAGCAGTTTTCTAAAAAAGCATTAGATGGAATTCTGTCTTCCTGCCTTGATACTGATTGTTAACACCACCTCTATATCCTGAGTATTCTTAAAATGAAAGAAAGAAACTCCTTTTTATTGATAGACCAGGAAGTGGTCTTGATTATAAGTGTTTTGGAAAAAGATGTTAGATAACGTAGTTCAGTTCACTGTGGCTGGAACATAAATTGCTCAATGATAAATCTCAAGATGCCTTTCTTTATATAGTTGACTCTGTGATGTGAAAATGCATTTCATATTATGATATTAATTTATTCAGGTACTGTATTTCTCTTCTCTTGCTTCTTCTGTTTACACCTTACTTTGTCCTGCTTTTTCCTTTCTCTTGCTTTTCTACTACTTTCATTCTTTCTTTTAATAGGATCCCTGATCTATTCAGAAAAGTCAGTTAAGCTGAACATAATCGTAGGCAAGCTACAGAGGTTAAACACTTCTGAAACAACTATTTATCCGAAATACTGGAATTATTGGCAGTTAAATTTCTCAGCTTTCAGGACAGTCTTTAATTATATCATTAAGGTGTCATTTGGATGTGTCACAGTAGTCGAGATTAGTAGGCATGTGGTTGAATTTTGAGTTTGTTCATGTATTGATAATGTTTGTCTAGCAGCTTTCTAGCAATGAAGTATCTTGTCTTGATACGTAAGACTAAAATTTCTTTTTTATTTATAAGATTCCAGGCTCTATTAGAAACTTGTACTTTAATGGCTACCTATAGCTTTTGTTCATGGTGCATTTCTGAAATATGTAGTCTTATTTGAAGATTTAGTACATTGAAAAGTGCTTCTCTGACCACTTGGGGACTTTTACCTAATTCTTGTTATTACAATGAAGCGAATATGCCTCATACACATAGATATGTATATATATAGCTATTTTTTAATTTTAAATTTTTGTGGGTACATAGTAGATACGTATATTTATGGGGTACTTGAGATATTTTGATACAGGCATATAGTACATGGTAATCACATCAGGGTAATTGGGGTATCCATCACCTCAAGCATGTGTCCTCTGTGTTACAAACAATCCAATTATACTCTCTTAGTTATTTTAAAAATATTTTTTAATTATTTAAAAAAATTTTTGTGAGTACATAGTAGGTAGGTGTATGTATTTATAGAGTACATGAAATGTTTTGTTTTATCCAGGTGCTGTGACTCACGCCTGTAATCCCAGCATTTTGGGAGTCCAGAGTGGGTGGATTACCTGAGGTCAGGAGTTCAAGACCAGCCTGGCCAACATGGTGAAACCCTTTCTCTACTGAGAATACAAAAATTAGATGGGCGTGGTGGTCCATGCCTGTAATCCCAGCTATTTGGGAGGCTGAGGCAGGAGAATCACTTGAACCCAGGAGACAGAAGTTGCAGTGAGCCGAGATTGCACCACTGCACTCTAGCCTGGGTGACAGAGTGAGACTCCATCTCAAAAAAAAAAAAAAAATGTTTTGTTTTAATACAGGCATACAAAGTTGAATAAGTGCATAGTGAAGAATGGGGTACTCATCCCCTCAAGCATTTATCCTTTGAGTTATAAACAATTCAATACATATATATTTTTTTCTTTTTGAGACAGAGTTTCACTCTTGCCACCCAGGCGGGGGTGTAGTGGCATAATCTCAGTTCACTGCAACCTCCGCCTCCAGAGTTCAAGTGATTCTCCTGCCTCAGCCTTCCCAGTAGCTGGAAGTACAGGCGTGCGCCACCATGCCCGGCTAATTTTTTGTATTTTTAGTAGAGACGGGGTTTCACCACATTGGCCAGGCTGGTCTCAAACTCCTGATCTTGGCCTCCCAAAGTTCTGGGATTATAGGTGTGAGCTACCACACCTGGCCCCAATTATATTCTTTAAGTTATTTAAAAATATATGATTAAGTTATTATTGACTGTAGTCGCCCTATTGTGCTATCAAATAGTAGGTCTTATTCATTCTATTTATTTAAAAATGTAAAATTAAATTATTGACTCCAGTCACCCTGTTGTACTATCAAATACCAGATATTATCCATTTTTTTTCTATTTTTTGTACCCATTAGCCATCCCCACTCCCCCCTCCTCCCTCCACTACCCTTTCCAGCCTCCGGTAAACATCCTTCTACTCTCTATCTCCATGAGTTCATTATTTTGTTTTATTGATTGATTGATTGAGAGGGAGTTTCGCTCTGTTACCTAGCCTGGAGTGCAATGGTGCGATCTCAGCTCACTGCAACCTCCACCTCCTGGGTTCAACATTTTCTCCCACCTCAGTCTCTGGAGTAGCTGGAATTACAGGCGCACGCCACCATACCAGGCTAATTTTTGTATTTTTAGTAGAAACGAGGTTTCACCATGTTGACCAGGCTGGTCTTAAACTCCTGACCTCAAGTGATCTGCCTGCCTCGGCCTCCCAAAGTGTTGGGATTACAGGCATGAGCCACCGTGCCTGGCTGAGTTCATTGTTTTAAGTTTTAAATCCCACAAATAAGTGAGAACATGCAAAGTTTGTTTTTCTGCAAGTGGCTTGTTTCACTTAACATAATAACCTCCAGTTCTGTCCATGTTGTTGCAAGTGACAGGATATTATTCTTTCTTTTTATGGCAAATAGTACTCCATTGTGTATATATACCACATTTTCTTTATCCGTTCATCTGTTGATGGGTCCTTGGGTTGCTTCCACATCTTGGCTATTGTGAATAATGCTGCAATAAACATGAGAATGCAGATATCTCTTTGCTATACTGATTTCCTTTCTTTGGGGTATATACCTAGCAGGGGGATTGCTGGATCATACAGTAGCTCTAGTTGTAGTTTTTTCAGGAACCTCCAAATTGTTCTCCATGTGGGTTGTATTAATTTACATTCCCACCAATAGCGTATGAGGGTTCCCTTTTCTCCACATCCTTGCCATCATTTGCTATTACCTGTTTTTTGGATAAAAGCCCTTTTTTAAAACTTGAGGGAGATGATATCTCATTGTAGTTTTGATTTTCATTTCTGTAATGATTATTGATGTTGAGCACCTTCTCGTATACTTGTTTGCCATTTGTATGTCTTTTGAGAAAATCTATTTATATCTTTTGCCCATTTTAAAATAGGATTGTTAGATGTTTTTTCTTTTGAGTTGTTTGAGCTCTTTATATTTTCTAGTTATTAATCTCTTGTCAGATGGACAGTTTACAAATATTTTCTCCTAATCTGTGGGTTATCACTTTGTTGATTGTTTCCTTTGCTGTTCAAAATCTTTTTTAACTTGATGTGATCCCATTTGTCTATTTCTGCTTTGGCTGTCTGTGCTTGTAGGGTAATATTCAAGAAATCTTAGCCCAGTTCAATGTTCAGGAGTTTCCTAAAATGTTTTCCTGTAGTAGTTTCATAGTTTGAGGTCTTAGATTTATTTAAGTTTTTAATCCATTTTTATTTATGTGTATGGCGAGAGATAGGGATCTATTTTTATTCTTCTGCATATGTATATCCAGTTTGCCCAGCACTAATTATTGAAGAGACTGTGTTTTCCCCAATATATGTTCTTGACATCTTTGTTGAAAGTAAGTTCACTGTACTATGTAGATTTGTTTTTTGGTTCTCTGTTTTGTTCCATTGGTCTATGTGTCTGCTTTTATGCCAGTACCATGCTGTTTCAGTTACTATAGCTCTGTAGTATAATTTAAAGTCAGGTAATGTGATTCCTCCAGTTTTTTTTTTGTTTTGCTTTGTTTTCTTTTCTTTTTGCTCAGGATCACTTTGGTTATTCCGAGTCCTTTGTGGCTCTGTATACATTTTAGGATTGTTTTTTCTGTTTCTGTAAAGAATGTCATTGGCATTTTGATAGGGATTGCATTCAATCTGTAGATTGCTTAGGGTAGTATGGACATTTTAACAATATTGATTCTACCAATCCATAAACATGGAATATCTTTCCATTTTCTTGTGTCCTCTTCAGTTACTTTTTATCAGTGTTTTGCAGTTTGCATTGTAGAGAACTTTCACTTCTTTGGTTAATTGCTAGTTATTTATTTGTAGCTATTGTAAGTGGGATTACTTTGTAAATTTCTTTTTCAGATTGTTCACATTTGGCCCGTAGAAATGCTACTGATTGTTGTATGTTGATTTTGTATCCTGCAACCTGGCTGAATTTGTTTATCAGTTCTGATAGTTTTTTTGGTGGAGTGTTTAGGTTTTTCTGAATATAAGATCATATGTTCTGCAAACAAGGCTCATTTGATTTTTTCTTTTCCAATGTGGATACCTTTTATTTTCTGTCTGATTGCTCTGGCTAGGACTTCCAGTACTTTGTTGAATAAGAGTGATAAAAGTAGGCATCCTTGTCTTGTTCCAAATCTTGGCAGAAAGGCTTTCTGTTTTTCCCTGTTCTGTAAGATGCTAGCTGTGGGTCTATTGTACATGGCTTTTCTTGTGTGGAGGTATTTTCCTTCTATACTCAGTTTTTTGAGAGTTTTTATTATGAAGTAATGTTGAATTTTTATCAAATGTATTTCCAGCATCAATTGAAATGATTATATGGTTTTTATCCATTATTCTCTTGATATAGCATGTCACATTGATTTGTGTATGTTGAGCTGTCCTTGCATACCTGGGATAAATTCCACTTGGTCGTGATAAATGATTTTTTTTAATGTGTTGTTGAATTTGGTTTACTGGTATTTTGTTGAGGATTTTTACATTAGTGTTCACCTGGGATATTGGCCTGTAGGTTTCTTTCCCTTCCCTCCCCTCCCCTTCTCTCCCCTTCCCTCCCCTCCCCTTCTCTCCCCTTCCCTCCCCTCCCCTTCTCTCCCCTTCCCTCCCCTCCCCTTCCCTCCCCTCCTCTCCTCTTCCCTTCCCTCCCCTCCCCTTCCTTCCCTCTTTCTTGTTTTTTTCTTTTCTTTTCTTTTCTTTTCTTTTCTTTTCTTTTCTTTTCTTTTTTTTCTTTCTTTCTTTCTTTCTTTCTTTCTTTCTTTCTTTCTTTCTTT